>NW_026705071.1:0-125001 GCF_029867415.1 Vicia villosa
GAAAACCTCCACTGCAGAAAGTTTCTTGAATAGGGAGAACTACCTCAATCCCTGGGATAGCTTTTGATGATGTTGGAAAGAATCCAATTCCCGTTCTGTTCTTGTTGTTGGTAGGAACAAGGTTGTCAAACTCGCGGGTAGACCCGTAAACTCGTACGAGTTTACGAGTCTAGGAAGCATAAACGAGTAGACTCGCACATAGAATCATTTCTTGATAGACTCGAGTAGACTCAGGTAGACTCGCACAAACACGTATAGACTCGCGAGTCTATCATGAGTTTATGAGTCTATAAGTTTTTTTAGTTTTTTTTAAACCAATAAAGTCCAAATTCCCCAAAATATTTTATTTTTATCTTTCTAAAAAAAAATCCTTATTTTGTTTTGGTTGTACAAGAATTAGAAAGTCTCTCTCTCTCTCTCTCTCTCTCTCTCTCTCTCTCTCTCTCTCTCTCTCTCTCTCTCTCTCTCCTAGTCCCTAGTATGAGATTTCTATGGGGATATGACTCCAAAATTAAAGAGGTTTGCAATTCGTGTCCAAATCTTAACTTGTAGCTCGTCTGGTTTTGAATGGAATTGGAGTAATTGTTATTTGTTTGTTTATAGACTTTATTTTTCATTTTTTAGAAACATTGACTTGAATTAATATTTACTTTGCAATTTCATTCAAAGAGAAGAAATATGTTGCATGAAAAAGATAAATAATTTGGTTTATGCGATATGCAATTTGAAGTTGAAAAGTAGAAGAGGAAAAGTAAAGAGTGTTGTTATTTCATTTTAAGATATTCATTTAGATGGTGAATAGATAACTGAAGATCATGATAAGAAAATGTGCAAACTGTAGTTATTGTTGAGTAAGATGATGTTATTATTAACATTGTTATGTAAGCTGATGTTGTTGTTATTAATGTTATGCAATGGTGGGGTGACAATGTTGAGTTAGGTGAACGTGGAACTTGAAGCAATCCAATAATGGTTAATGATGAAGTTGATTCATCTGGGGTATGTCGCGGGCGAAAAACCGTTTTTGTGCCTCTTTTTATGGATGAGACACCTGATGCCTTCTTTGGGCTCGAGTGCTCAAAAAAATGATTTTTCTTTGTTTCGACCAAACTTTTTATTATTTCCAAAGGAGGAAAAGGAAAAAAGCTGCAATAACCTTAAAAGTGGGGGAGAGATTCCGGGTAAGAGGGTTGGTTATACGAAGGGAAGGTATTAGCACCCAACGTATCTATAGTACTCTATAGGTTTCTTTGTTTTGCTTATTCCATTCTTGTTGTGGTGGAGGTTCTTGTGAGAAAGAGGTGGGACTTAAGATGTTTGTTTGATTATGCTCGCAAAGATCATCGCGATCCTCTGCATACATATCCCCTAGAGGGAATCAGAGCATCTGTAGCTCGGGGTCTACGGGTGCTAAGGTTTGAATGGTTTTTTTTTTGTTTTGTTTTGCTCGCCAAGGATCGACCTTGTGCCTACGTATTCTCAAAGGGATGTTGAGAAAGTCAGAGCAATCGTAGTTCCCACTTATGCTAGTGGAAGCAAAGAAAAATAGACAAATGTCGTCTAAATGCTAGATGTATCTAATCTATATCATCACATACATCTGTTTGATTTTGTTTAAAAATCTTTTCATTATAAGCCCGGGGCCATGCCACTTAGGGTGCTTAGAATGATAAAGATGTTTTTGTTTGTTTAACCAGCCTTGTGGCAAAAGTTTCAATGAAGTCAGCCTTGTGACAAAAACTTTGATTAATCAGCCAGCCTTGTGGCAAAAGTTTCAATGAAGTCAGCCTTGTGACAAAAACTTTGATTAATCATCCAGTACGGTGGTAAAACAGTTTGATTGATTAGCCAGCCTTGTGGCAAAAAAGTTTGATTGATTGATTGATTGATTGTTTGTGATGATATAAAAGAGATACTCCTAGCATAGAGATGAAAAATGTCTAATCTCCTAGGGTATTTTGTTTTGGATATTGGGGATGCTTATAAGAAGCCCGTGGGTCCTTGTACGAAGCCCAAGAGGAGGCTATCCGAGGGTCCTTGCATTGTAAGCCCAAGAGGAGGCTATGGGAGGGACAATCCAGGGTCCTTGCATTGTAAGCCCAAGAGGAGGCTATGGGAGGGTCACTCGTTTGTACAAAGCCCAAGGGGAGGCATGGTATAGTTGGTTTGAGCTCTTAGAGCGATTTCACCGGGAAATCATACTCTATGTCCTAACCTAAACTAGTGGAGATTCTTTGCACGAAGCCCAATAGGAGGCTATGGGGAACCTAGTGTTGTACTAAGTTGAATAAGCATATAACACAATCACAAGTATGAACAAGTATGAACAAACATTAACAAGTACATGAACAACTATGAACAGTTATACATATATGACAAAGTGTGTGTATATAATGGAGTTTATGAAGGAAATATACCTGTAAGCATGATCCATTTGTATACACAGGGCTCGGGACTCACACTCGGGGAGAGGTCCATTTGAGTTTATTCAAAGCTATGTAAACAGGTATTTACAAAAGGGCTTGGGACTTATACCTACATGGAGGCCCATGGTATATTTTTTGGGAAGATTTAAAGAAACCTTCGTTTTTGGTTTGTTATTCAAAGTTAAAAACAAACTGATCGAGATATGTACAAAAAAAAGTGTATGTACAAAAAGACGTACAATGAAATACCTAATTTCATGCACTGGAATGGGTATGTACGAAAGGGCTTTGGACTTATACCTACGTGGAGGCCCGTGTTTTATTTACAAAACATGGTTGATTGTTTTATTTACAGACGCGTCGTTTCGCTTTTGAAAAACTGTTTGAAGATTTGTTTTGAAAGAGTTTTCTGTACAAAGAAAAACTGTATAAAGAAAAAGAAAGGGACTTATACTCTCTAATATTCGAGAGGCCCATGTTTTATTTTCATAAAACATGGTGGATGGTTTAAAAAAGAGTTGAAAGATTTGTTTGTAAAAAAAACTGTTTGGAAGTTTATTTGGAAAAAGTTTTCTGTTAAAACAAAAACTGTACAAAGAAAAACGAAAGGGACTTATACTCTCTAATATTCGAGAGGCCCCACATCGTTTTGAAAATCAATTGATCAATTAAAAAGATTTAATCAATAGTTTCCTTTGAAAATCAAAAAGAAATGGTTTACCGTTTTTGAAAAGAATCGTGATCGCTCGTTTTTTAAAACGATTTGAATTTTGAAAGAGATCAATTTAATCAAGATAAACAAGAAGATTGTCTTCAATTAACATTTAGATGATTAGGGTTTGCTTCAAAAAATATTTACAAGTGATTAAATTTGAAAATCAAATGAAAATAATATTTTAAAGTATTAAAAACACTTAAAAACATGTCATTTTAAACTCAATTAAAAATATATTAAATAAATCTTTTTTTGTGATTTTTTTTTGATATTGTCAAAATATATATATTAAATAAGAGGTGTGTAAAAAATGAAGAGAAAATAAATTAATTTGATTGGTTGAATTAATGGTTGAAGTTGTGAAGAAATTGAAGAAAAATAGTGTTTAAAAAAATGTTTTGGTCCTTAAGGGTGTTGAACCCACGACCTTACGCTCACCACTCAAAAGCATAACCAACTGGACCACGCGCGTGGTCTGATTACCAAAGGCATTGCATTCATTATAGTTTGAATCAAATTTCCAAATTCAGTTTCAAAAATATGGCGCCAAGAACATGAATCCCATTTGAATTTGAAAATCTCTGAAACTGAACCAAATTGATCAAGTGAAGGGTCTATCTTACTCGTTTTTTCACAAGGAACATGATGGTACTATTTAATTTCATTTATTTTTGCTCTAAGGTGATCAATTTTCTGATGAACACGAAGAACCCTAATATGACAAATCATTGTGAAATCGTGTATGATCATGATATGATGCAATTGATTGAGGGTTAATGATCCTCATAGGTGCAGAAACAAGATGGTATGCTCATATTTCATTTATGATGCGTGCAAGTATGAGTTTGAAGTTCAAGTGACTTACCTTCAAAAACGGCCAAACTGGAGATTTGATTCTTCAATATAAGTGTTACAGATGCTTTGTATCCATCTGGATAGCTTCAATGATGATTATGGAAGGTGTCTGGATGTCTGGAACAAGTTGGATTCATCTGAGCATGGCCATGGCACCTGAACTGCAGTTGCTTCAAGTATGAATCGAATTTGAAGATGGAGGTGTTACAGGTCGTATGTGAGTGTTTGGATCATTCATATGAAGTATATGGAAGGTGTTAGAAGTGATAGTTTGGACAGAAATGATCTGGAATGAAAATTGGCATGATAAGGTTCAATATGTGTTCATATGGAAGTGAGGTAGTGATTTTGAGTTCTGAGTGTTTTTGGGGTGTGTGGATGGATCAAACACTTCACATTTGATGTTTATGGGATGTTAGAACCCTCACTTTGCTTAGAAATTGCAAGAGATGGAAATTGCAATTCTCCCTCTTTGAAACTCATGAAACTTGTAACTTAAGAAAGAAGAGAGAAAACCTATGATTATGAGGTTTTGGTGTGATTTGAAGAATGTTTTGAACCTCTATTTATAGGCCAAAGTTTCTGAACTCCAAGCTTTGCAAGTTGATCAAAGAATGGTGATTTGGCACTTAAGAGATAAAATGGAATCTTACCATTAAATGCATATGGTTAAAGTTACCAAACCATGGTTAAAATTGGCTATGCTTCTTATCTCTTTCCCATCTGTCTCAAATCAGAAAAATATCTCCAATTATTGCCTCTATGCATCATTACTTGGTCCATTTGGCAATTTGGTTCATAACTTTGTGAAAATGGCTTGAAATTTCAAGTGAAAAGTTCACTAATGGCAAAATTCAAAACCATAGCTACACTCCATATTTTTTCATGCTCTTGGACATTTTGGAAAGCTCATGTTACACACTTCAAAACCTTAGTTGAAAGTTTCTTCAAGACCTTTAAGGAAATGGGTGAAAAAGATCCATGAACTTTGAAGAAAATGAGATTTCAAGTGAAGTTTTCAAAAAGTACCAACTTTGAAGCACCATATCTCTTAAATGGTTGATCTTATGGAAAAAATTTATATGTGTCAAAGTTGTTTATTGGATCAAAATCTACAACTTTCATGTTGGAAGTTTTTTTCAGTTTGTAGGTGAAATTTTGAGAAATTCCCTTTCAAAGTTTGGAAAAAACCATGAAAAACACTTAGAAAAATTTTCTAAGTATGAAAGTCAAACTTTGACTTTTTGATTCTTGATTGATTTTCTTGATTTTTCTTGATCAAATGACTTCTCATATCATATATTGATGATTTAAAACTTCAAAAGTCATGGTTGACCAAAATTCCCCAAAAGTCAATGGTGATCTTGTACAGTTGACTTTTTCAGACGAATCGCGTTTCTGGAGATTTCAAATGAAACAGGCTATCCTCATCAAATGAATAGTATGAATGGATCACATTGAAGCATTAGAGGATATTGAGCCATGGTTTGAGTTGTGACACCATGTCCTGATTAAAAAGTCAGTTGTTCAATGAATTAGGTCAAAAAACCCTAATTGTCGACCTGATGAAATTGATGACTGTAGGTCTTGAATTGAGATGCAATTTCCATGGGATATTGTCATAGGGATTATTTGAGGATGATTGAAACCTTTGATTGACTTCCTGGGGGTTTTTATGGTTTCCCAAATGTGATCCCTGATTTCAGTCCCTGATAGTTCAAAACCCTGATCTGAGGATTTGTCTGATCAATCTTTGTGTAGGAGATGTTCTGAGCCAATGGATTAGGTCAAAGTGATGTACTTGGGGCCTTGAGGTCATGTCCCAAGCCATTAGGTCAAATTCTGAGCAAAAGTCAGGGGTATGCTATCTTCAGGCAAAACCCTAATTCAGTCGATTCAAAGCTCTTGAGTTTGTTGAAATGAATCTCTGAGGACCAAATGTTGATTGTTGATGAAGATAGTTCTTTTGAGATGAAGGGAGAACAAAACCCTAATTGATTGTTACTTGTACTGATGAGTGATTTCCTGATTAAATCCTGCTGAGTCACAAGTAACAAACACAAGCTATGCAGTTTGTTAGAGATGCAAATGATGCATATGCAGATGATATGAGGTGGTATCTTAGGTCAAAAATTGGGGTATGACAGGGTAGAGTTTGATAATGACACTCAAGATACCGATAAAGAAGATGGTGATAATATTGGTGATGATGATTTCATTGGAACTTTCAATGATTGAAATTATTAGCATATTCGTTTTATGATTTTTTTTTCTTTATGTGGTAGCCAATTAAAAAGATATTAGTATTTTAAGTCTTTAACTATATACTCTACTATTTTATTTTTGAGTTTTTTGCTAAGAAATTTGTTATAGAGTATGAAATTTAAATTTTAATATTAATTGGTGTTCTATTATATATATTTGTGTCATATATGAGGTATTTACAATTGTAAAAATTTAGGAGTCTGTCATATATGTGTCACTTATAGGTTTTTGAAAGTCATTTTTTATTTTCCATAGACTCGTACGAGTTTGCGAGTCGAGTCTACGAGTTGAGTCTATGGACCCTTTACGAGTCTGAGTAGACTCGCGAGTTTGACAACCTTGGGTAGGAATATTGATGTGACCCCAACCACTGGTAGTGCCATCCTTCACAACTTGGATTGCATCTTTGTATGAAGAGATAGACGCTGCTTTCTCCTTTCCTTTGTCCAAGGAAAGTGCTTGGAATTTAGTTCCAACAACTTCTTTTGGTTCTATGTCGGAGAATGATGACAGGTTGCTGACGATCAGAGCTCGTTCTCCACATACGGTTACCAATTTGTTATTTCTTATGAACTTCAGTTTCTGATGAAGTGTTGAAGTAATTGCCCCAGCCTCATGAATCCATGGGCGACCTAGCAAACAACTATATTGTGCTGGAATGTCCATAACCTGGAAAGTGATTTTGAACGTCTGAGGTCCAATAGTTATGGGAAGATCTACTTCTCCGAAAACTGACTTTCTTGATCCATCAAATGCTTTGACGATGACATGACTTTTTCTTAGAGGGTAATCTTCGAAAGATAATCTTGACAATGTTGATTTAGGCATGACGTTGAGAGAGGATCCATTGTCTATTAGGACTCCTGTGAGTGTATCACCCATGCAGCCAACTGAGATGTGAAGTGGAAGATTGTGGTCCACTCCTTCTTCAGGAAGATCTTCGTCACAGAAACTTAGGTTAGTTCCGGCGGAGATGTTGGCAACGATGTTGTTGAATTGGCTTATAGTAACACTGGGTTCTACGAAAGCTTGTTCCAAAACTTTCTGTAGAGCTTCCCTATGAGCTTCAGAACTCAATAGCAGGGAAAGAACAGAAATCCTAGACGGAGTATGTAGTAATTGATCTACAATGTTGTATTCACTCCTCTGGATTAACTTCAAGATCTCATCATTTTCTTTCGCTTGAACAGCATTGGTCGGATGATTGTCTTGCCTATGCGGTACTTCCTCCGAAGGTTTCTCCACATTTTCTGTTGTTCTGTTGAAGACTCGTCCACTTCTGGTGACTCGACTAACATCAGCAATGTTGACAACAGACGGTAATGGTATTCCTTACCATTTTCAATGAATGTAGCATTGTACTTATATGGTATAGCCTTGCTGGACTCATACGGTACAGGACCTGGTAAGTAGATGACTAGTGGAGCAACTGCTGTCTTCCTGCTATCATACTTAACTTGCATAGGTTCATCTTGATTAATTTGAGGAGATATGGTAAATACTTCGTCATCTTCTCTGTTGGCAAGAACAGTAATGGTATCGTCATCCATCAGCTTTTGAATGTCGTTGCGAACACGCAAACATCCTCGTGAACTTCTTCGACAAATTCTGCATCTACTGTAAGCGTGGAAATCTGTTCCAAAGTAGGCAAGTCCATTTAAAGTTTTATGGAACCTGACTACCGATCCTTCAAGGTCTTCAACTTTGTAGATTTTGTATTCTCCTGGACATCCTTGAACCATGTTGATGTCATGTTCAGTTCTGACTCGGATATGTTGAATCCATCCCAAGTCCATTTGTTCTTGTAATGCAGCTTGAACTACGACACATCCTTGATTATTCTTTGGACAAATTTCACATGTGAAGTAGTTGTGAGGTGGTACATGACCGTACCCAGCTTGTTTAGCGTGCATCTTGACAAGATTTTCCCCTATCTGACGAATGTCGTAGATTTGAATGACATTGGGGTGTTGGTCTATCAGATTTACTGAAGCTTCTTTATGCTGCGGCAAAGGATTTGCTTGGACGTTTGGATTAGTATCTTTGAAGGATAGCATTCCGCTCTTCACTAATCGTTGGACGTCAATCTTGAAAGAGAAACAGTTCTCAATATTGTGACCTGGTGCCCCCTGATGATAGGGACAGGATTGGTCAGCCTTATACCATGGTGAGGAACTGTTTGCAGGATTTGGAGGACTCCTCGTCTGAATGAGTCCTTTTGCCAGTAATGTTGGAAACAATTCTGCATACGGCATTGGTATGGGGTCAAAGGCAGGATACCTTGGAGCCCGATTGTTGTAATTTGGAGGTCGAACCTGCTGCTGAGGTTGCTGCGACCTTTGTTGAATTTGTTGTTGCGAGACCTGAGGTTGATAAGCTGGCGTTGAGTTAACAACCGGAGTTATTGTTGCAACTTGAGGTTGGAATTTCTTCTTGATTTTGTGCAAGACATTGCTGACATCTTGATCCTTTTTCTTCTGGAAAGAACTTCCATACTTCCTTGGACCAACAGAAGATTCTGGTTCTTTGTTCAAGCGTCCTTCTCGAACTGCTTCTTCTAAACGCACACCCATGTTTACCATCTCAGTAAAATCACTTGGTGCACTTGCAACCATTCGTCCGTAGTAAAATGGACTCAAAGTTTTGAGATAGATTTTTGTCATTTCTTTCTCTTCAAGTGGTGGACAAATTTGAGCAGCAACTTCACGCCATCTCTGAGCGTATTCCTTGAAGCTTTCTCTATCCTTTTGAGTCATGGCCCGAAGTTGATCTCTGTCGGGAGCCATATCCAGATTGTACTTATACTGTTTGACGAAGGCCTCTCCGAGGTCTCGAAAAGTACGAATCTCTGAACTGTCCAAGTTCATGTACCATTTGAGTGCAGCACCAGTCAGGCTGTCTTGAAAATAATGAATGAGCAATTGTTGATTATCAGTCTGAGTCGACATTCTTCGAGCGTACATCACAAGATGACTTTGTGGGCATGAATTCCCTTTGTACTTCTCGAACTCTGGTACTTTGAATTTGTGAGGAATCTTAACATTCGGAACCAGACAGAGGTCTGCAGCATTCTTCCCAAATAGATCTTGTCCTCGGAGAGTCTTGAGTTCCTTCTGCATTTGCAGAAACTGTTCTTGGAACTCGTCCAATCTTTCATACACGCCAGCATCCTCACTTGGAGCGTGATGATATACTTGTCCGCCCTGCGGGGGAAAAGTATGCATAATGGGCTGTGGAGAAGCCATGACAGCAGATCTTGGAATCTCAGCATTTTGTTGTGCGAAACCCATTGCCGTTGCTCTTGGAACTTCAATTTCCAGAGGTTTGTAACCCTCCGGTGGACGCATATCCATGGTGACTTTTGGAGCTTCAGAAGCTGGAGGTATGTACCCTTTTGGAGTAAAGTTATACGGCATGCCCCAAGGTCGATCAGGCGGCATGGTATATTGAGGAACAGGAGTAGAAACAATCTCGGAAACCACAGTCCTTTGTGGTTCTTCTGGCGTTGGTCGATTCTGCGCAACTACCAGGGCTTCTACCATACTATTGAGTCTTTCAACAGTACCTTTGAGAGTATTAATCTCTTCCCTGAGTTCTTCATTCTCTTGCTCAAAGTCTTCCATTCTTTTCTTGCGACTTGAACGAGTGTTGTATGGATGAGACAGCTTGAAAGTCTTGGTTCACCTCCTTCTCCTCCTCTCTTTCTGGAGAAAGGAAAGTGACTATTAGATCCGCGACAATTCTCGTGTCAGTGCGTACGACTAAAGCGATGTATGATATGCAATTAAGTTATTATTTTTCAAGGAAACACCATAATTACGTTATGAAACATCAAACTTTTATTAATTAAGCGAAAACGCCGTTTTTTACACACTTTGAAAATGGAAATACAGAGAAACTGAGAGAAAGGACTCTAAAACTTTGATGAAGAGCCGACTTCACGTTCTAACATCTTCTTTTGTTTCTTGAGCTGAGCGTTCTCTGACGTGAGCTGATCGATAATCCAGGAAGCAGGAGGGATATGATGAGAAAGTGACGATTGTGTCACCTGTCGATCGAGCACTTCAAGTAACTCATCCTTCCTTCTTAGGATGTTTTGAATTTCAACATTTTCCGTGTTGACAATTCGATACTTGTTCCTCCAAGCATTCCTTTCTTGGCATACCTTGTTTAATGCCGCTTGCAGTTTTTCAACATCGGTGGAGAAAAGGTAAATTGGTTCCCTTAGGGGAATAGGTTCTTGATGTTGATATGGCATCCTGAGCTTGAATGCTCTGACGCGTACCCATTGAAGATAAGGATCCAGGGAGATGCAAAGATATTTTCCTAACAATCTTCTCCCTTTGCTGTGAACAAGACGCCAGGCTTGGACAATTTCCTTCTTCAGCATGTTGCCATGATCGTCGATGTTCTTGAAGAACAGTCCCTCCAATTGGATGTTACTTGGTATATTTTTCATGGGATAGCCGTATTAACGACGGGCTAAAGCTGGATTATAACTGATCCCTCCCTTAGTTCCAATAAGGGGTGCGTTGGGGAAACTTCCGCAACTGAAGATGATCTTGGTTTCGTCGTTGTCAGGACTACACCAATCAATGTCTGTATGGGTGAGAGATATGATTTTCTGTGACCAGTAAAGGCCATCCCTCATGTTCCAGAAAGTGCTAGACTTTGGCAGGTGTGAAACGAACCATTCGTATAACAACGGTACGCAGCATGTGATTAATCCTCCTCGCTGCAGGTTTCTTGAATGCACCGAGTGATAAGCATCCGCAAGCAAGGTTGGAACTGGATTTCCAATTAAGAAGATCTTAATTGCGTTGATGTCGACGAAATCGTTAATGTTAGGGAACAAAAACAATCCGTAGATAAGCAAAGCCAAGACTTCCTCAAAAGCGCTCATATCTTGGATGCTGACGAAGTACCGAGCTTGATCAAACAGGAATTTGGAGGGCAATCCTTGAATTCCTCCTCTACTCACCATATGAGTTCTGATGTCGACTACGTTCAAAGGAGTAGTTGCAGCAATGATAATGTCGTCAGGATTCTTTTCCAAACCGGAGTACGGATCTTGCGCGTACACGGGTATTCCAATCAGACGAGAGTACTCCTCTAACGTAGGCATGAGCTGATAATCTGGAAATGTGAAGCAGTGATACGTTGGATCGTAAAACTGTACCAAGGTGGGAAGGATCCCATCCACCATGTTGGTATTGAGCAAAGGCAGAAGTTTTCCATACTTCTCCTTGAAAGCCTGGGGGTTGACCACCAGTTTTCCGAGCTTTCCCAGTTCCTCGACCTGGGGAATCTTGAAGGTGTATTTCCTAGCTCTCTTTCTCCCGTAATCCATGGTATAGATCCTTAAGTCCTTTCTCTGTTTCTCTCTTTCTCTGAAGTCCAAAACGTTCGTTATTTAGTTTCCTTGAAAAACGACTCGAAAAAGACTCTTTTTGTTTTTAGTTGTTTATTAATGAATGATGCATGAATGCATGAATGCACACACAAGAGTTTTAAACAAACATGGCGTTGAAGGGTATAGTGGTCATGAAGTCCAAACGCAATCCCCGCCCCAATGGTAAACTAAGGTTAAGGATTTTTGTACCTGTAGAACGGGTTCTAGGGGTCTCAGAGTTTTTGCTCAACCTTAAAGATACGTTGATTGGTATCTATAAGAGAGTTTTCTCTGAGTGTAGTATCTGTGTGACAATTACTTCTGTAATCACCGCTCTACGTCCTAAAAAAAAAGGCTTTAAGTGGGGTTAATGTGTTTCTAGGTCCTCCTGGTACAAATCAGTCTCGGAATGCAGTGGCGCAGTTAATCACAACCAGCCAGGCAAATCCCAAGAGTAGACTTGGAAACCAAGATTAGAGGGCCTTTACCGGGAAGACATCCTCCATCCTATCTTATGTTGCACTCAAATCCGGGTATAGGATTTCTCACCACAAGGGGGAATCAAGCCCTTTCCCGATACAGAATAAACAAAGTAAACAAATATAAATGCAGCAAACACATGAAATGACACAGAGGTTAGGCAGGACCTCTCTTGTTTGAGGGGGAATTTGGCATCCCTAATTCCTCATTGGGGCTGGACCAGCAACAGGTCAACCATTGGTTTGGATGAAAAACCAAGGTTTTGAACACTTATATCCCCAGCAGAGTCGCCATTTTTCTGTGGTGTCGTTTTCTTTTACCTCCCCGTTTCACTTGGGAGGACGGCACGCTAGACCCTTCACGCGAAATTTGGAAGGAGAATGCGCCCGTGGCGGGATGAATTTTATTTCAGTTCTTCCTACGATATCACACGAACTTTCTTATTGGTCCTACGAGTAGGAAAGGGGAAAAAAGATCTCAACTAAACCCTAGGAGTTTGCTAAGTGTGGGGATTTCACCTAGACTAGAAATTCTGGAGTCCGGGGGGTCGGTTATACATAGGGAAGTGTTTAAACACCCTACATATCTGTAGTACTCTACAGGAACCTTCTCTGTGTCATTGTGATTGTGTTTGCTGCTAATGATTGGGAAAGTTTCTCCTTTGTGTTAGGAGAGAGAATTGAATTGATTAAAGAAAGACAGACAGATAGACAGACTGACTATTTTTGGTATTTTATTAGCTCGCTGAGATTCCTTGTGAACCTCATGCCTACATATCCCTAGTGGAAGTCAGAGCTTAATGTAGTTCGGGGAACTAACTAGGGAAAATAATTTGTTTTTTGGTGCCTTGCTTGAAGCTCAAGGTTGAAGCTTGGAATTAAATCTCTGTTTACAGTAAAGAGACATGAAATCATCTTTACAGAGAGGTATTTGTACTATTCTACCACAAACATTTTGAAAGAGTGACAGAATAACTGAATTCATTTCATTCAAGAGGGGGACCTTACTTGTGTGTGCAAGTATGCCAGTCAGATGCCTCTTAAATGAAAGAAAGATGCTCGTCCAAATTAGGGAAAGTGTACAAGTCTGGGGATGTGCCAGAGCATGTCTTTCAGAGTCCTAAATGAGAGACTTTGATTGAAATTGAAATTGAAATGTTTGTTTGTTTGAATGTGGTAGAGTAGTAAAAATATCTCTCTATAGAGATAAGCTATGTCTATCTACTGTATAAAAGATTTGAATTTAGCTGGCTTGTATGAGGCCCAAGCTTGAGGCTTTTTGATTGATTAATTATTATTTATGAACTCTGGGAGATGACTCCACTGGGGATTAATTACAGGGTATTTTAGTGTTCTGTACAAAGCCCAGAATTGAGGCTGACTCTATTTATGTGCCTTGTACAAAGCCCAAGGTTGTGGCTGACTGTTGATGAATGACTCTATTTTGTGTGCCTTGTACAAAGCCCAAGGTTGTGGCTGACTGTTGCTAGGGAAAACATTATTTTCTGCCTTGTACAAAGCCCAAGGTTGTGGCTACTGAATGATGAAGAACTCACTGGGGAGACTCTATTATCTGCCTTGTACAATGCCCAAGGTTGAGGCTGACTCTTGACAGGGGAGTTTTATTGTTTGGTGCCTTGTATGAAGCCCAAGGTTGAGGCTAACTGTTTTTGTTGGTTTTAACTCTACTGGAGATTAAAAAGACTGTTTTTCTTTGGAAGCTAACCCTTTCCAGGGATTTTGACTCAGCTGGTGAATTTGTCTATTAAAAGACTGACTTTTATCATGCTTTTGGAGACTGACCCTTTCCAGGGGTTTTGACTCTTTTGGGGAAATTATCTCCTAAGAGAAATGAATCTTTATTTTTTTGACTGTTTATTAATTGACTTTGGAGGCTAACCCTTTCCAGGGGGTTGACATTTTAGACAGATGTTGGAGGCTAACCCTTTCCAGGGGTTTTTATTAAAATGAAGGAATGTGTGGAAGCTAACCCTTTCCAGGGATTTTATTTTAGACAGCTGTTGGAGGCTAACCCTTTCCAGGGGTTTTTATTAAAATGAAGGAATGTGTGGAAGCTAACCCTTTCCAGGGATTTTATTTTAGACAGCTGTTGGAGGCTAACCTTTTCCAGGGGTTTTGTTAAAATGAAGGAATGTGTGGAAGCTAACCCTTTCCAGGGATTTTATTTTAGACAGCTGTTGGAGGCTAACCCTTTCCAGGGGTTTTGTTAAATGAATGGCAGAAAGATTATCTAGTGGAGACTTCTTGTTTAAAGCCCAAGATGAAGGCTGACTCAATGCTGAGGATGATCAAACATGGATCCTAGACTCTGCTAAGGAAGATTAATGAAGATAAGGGTGACAGAGACTGTCCATGTCTCTCATTCCAAAAGGTATACTCAATGCAAAATTGAGACAAACTTAGCTTGTTTACAGTCTGGTTTAAATTGGAAGAAACTCACCAGGGTAGGCTAAAAGGTGACTAAAGACCTGTTCCTATGTTTATAAGAAACCTGATGGGTCCTTGTATACAAGCTCAAGAGGAAGCTGGAAATGCTTTTAAGAAGCCTGTGGGTCCTTGTACAAAGCCCAAGAGGAGGCTAATCGAGGGTCCTTGTTATAGCACAAGAGAAAGCTATGTAGTTTTGAACTTATTTTGGCTCTAAGCAAATGGGTAAGAGGTTTCACCGGGAATAATTCCTCTTTGGGTGGATGTGTCCTATTATTTGGATTCTAAGGTTTTTACCAAGATGTTTCACCGGGAATAATTCATCTTGGGGGTTTGAACTACAGATCTCTAATTAGGAAAGAGCCTTCACCGGGAAGACATTCTCAATCCTAGGTCATATTCCTATAATATATATATATAGTTTAACTGTCCTAAGGTTTATACTCAAACGTAGTTCTAAACTAATATATGCACAGTTTATATTTGACAGTAATTTAAATAAAGACTGTAAATTGAAAGCTTGTAAAGCCTAACCTGGATGGAGTGGAGGCCATTGAAGAAGTATGTACAGAGCCTTACCAGTAATTGATGGATAACAGTTGAATATATAGGATAAACAGTTAATGGTTTTTGAAAACAGAAGAAGTGAAGATGGACAAAGGTCACATGGGTATCTGAAGAGTTTCACCGGGAATAATGCCCTTCAAATACCAGAAGAATATTTTGAAAACAGAAAGAAGATTTTGAAAATACAGTTTTGAAAACAAGCTAAGAAGAGAAGGTTTTTGGGACTTACACTCTATTAGAGGCCCAGTACTTTACAGTACTGGTGTAAAAGCAATTGAAAATGATTTTGAATGATACAAGGTTTTGTTGTTTGAAAACCCTAATCATTTGATTTATTTGGAGATTGAAAACAGTTTTGAGAATTGACAAAAGTCAACTTAATTAAAGTAAAAAATAAAGATTTTTTACTTAATTAAGACCTAAATAATTAGGGTTTTATCATAAACTTTATTTATAAAATGATTTAGGTTAAAACAAAGTGAAAATGTGTATTAAAGTATTTAAGAAAACACCTAAAACATACTATTTTAAACCTAATTAAAATTCAAGAAATACATAATATTTTTATGATTTTTTTGATTATTCACAAAATAGGTATATTAAATGATAAGTGTGTGAAAAATGAAGTGAAAATAAATTAATTTGATAGGTTAAATAAATATGTGAAGTTTGTAAAAAAATGAAAGAAATTGTGTGTTAAAAAAAATAGTTTTGGCCCTTGGAGGGTTTGAACCCACGCCCTCTAGGCCACACACTCAAAACAAACACCACTGAGCCAACGCGCGTGTGGTGATAGTGACTTGCCTTCATTTGGTTATGTTTCAAAACAAGTTGCAAATCCTTGAAAAATAAAAGAATCAAAAAGTCTGGGGCGAGGGGGATTCGAACCCCAGACTTGAGGCATGATGATACTAAGGGCGTATGGGAGGCCACTAGGGCAAGTTTGTTCAGTCGTTAAGGGAATGCCTATCATTAAAAATAAAACAAACTTTGCTCAGAGATTTGAAAAATGGCGCCACCCTCCATCTTCGTCTTCAACCTCAAGCTCCATCAATTCAAATTTCTGAACTCTCTCAACTCTCAACCATTTGCAATGATGTAAACATGAAACTTGCTCTAAATTCACTCACGATTCTAAATATGTAACTAACATGAATTAATATTAACTACATCTAACTAATTTACCAGAAATCGTGAAGAACCCTAAAATTTCAAAATCAAATTAAATGACTATACTGCAAGATAAATGGATGATGATAGAGGGTTTTCAATCCTCTGATGATGCTGAACAAGATAGAATCGAGCTATTTCACAAAGAGTACTTAAATTAGAGAAGTGAGGTTCAGGAACTTACCTCTGAAAATGGAGGTCGTGAGGATGATTGAGAGCACCTGGGCTTGAATGAATGATCTCAATAGCTTCCCTGAGACCCAATGATGCTAACTGAATGCTTGTTGGAGCTTGAATCCTCCTGAATTGCTCTATGGTCCCATCTCGATTTCAGCTTCAAGTGAACATGGAGGGTGTTGATTCTTGAGTTACAGATGAGCTGCAGCCATCTGGTTAGCTTCACTATGACCTGAGGAATGTGCCTGGATGATTGGCTTGGCTCAGAACCTCCTGAATTACTCCATGGACCTCCAACTGCAAATGCTCCAAAGTGAGAGCAACAATGGTGTTCCTCCACTTACAGAAGTGATCCAGGTGCTTGGATCACCTCAAATGACCTCCCTTGAGATGTTAGAATGCTTACTTTCCAAAGATGAGCTCTGGTTTGAAGAAAACGATTCTTCTTGCCAAAGAACTTTGAAAAACAATAAGCATGAGAAGAGAAAGAGAAAGCAAGGAATTGAGTTCCTTTGGTGTGTTTTCTGAATGAGAATGAGGCCTCTATTTATAGGGAATTGGTTCAGAGTAATTGATCATAGTAAGCTTGCTTAATGAGGTGAGTTTGGTTTCTTAGCCATGAAGAAAGTTTGAAAATATCCCAAATGCAATGATGCATTTTCGGGCTAGCTTCCCCAACCATTGATCTTGCATGATCTTAGGGAACATTTCTGATTCAGAGGAGAGTTCTAATTGGCTTAGAGCAAGATTCCTTGATGATTCACCATTTGCCATAAATTCAAAAATGCAATCATTACATAATCACATGCCTTTGTTTTTGGGAATCTTCTCTAATCCTTATGCAATGATGAATTTGAATGTATGGCATGTCTTCAGATGTATTAGAGGTCGTGTAGCATCATTTAGTGAAGCAAAATGCACAAAATTGCAAAGTTTCAAATTGTACATGACCTATAATTTCACTTCATGAGGCCAACTTTGAACAAGCATAACTCCTAGCTCAAATTGAATTTGGAGAAGGTTGAACACAATTTGGAAAGCCCTAAACATCTACTTCAAATCATTAGTTTATGTCTTCTTCAGAATCATTTGGGAAATTTGTGAAAAATGAGCCCAAAGTTGGATGAAAACTAGGTTAAAACACTTAGAAAAATTTCTAAGTGTTTATGACCTAAACTTCAAAATTTCCAAAACTTCATAAATGGTTGATCTTTTGAAAAAAGTTCCTTTGTAAGATGTTGTTTTATTTTGCAAGATCTACAACTTTCATGTTGGAAGTTTTTTGAGTTGTGTAGGTGAAATTTTGAGTTCTCACCATGCCTTCAAAAACCCTAATTCCCGACTTTTCGCTCCTTGATGAATTTCTTTGAATTTATTTGGTCAAATGACTTTGACATCCATATATTGATGATATTGATCTTTGAAAGTCATTTTTTGACCAAAAACCTTAAAAGTCAATGATGATCCTTCACAGTTGACTTTTTCCTGACAAAGTGAATTTTTGGGCTTTTGTGTAGAAACAAGATCTTTTCCTCAAATGAATGATGTAAATGGATTATATTGAGGTAGTAGAGATTCTTGAATCATGTCTTGAGTTTTGGATTCATGCCCTGATTAAAAGTCAACTATCTTGGTGAATTAGGTCAAAACCCTAATTTGTCGACCATGTGAAAATAATGACTGTAGACTTTGAATTGAAGTGTGATGTCCAGTAGATCTTGTAATATGAGTTATTTGAAGATGATTGATGTCTTTGAATGGTTCCCTGAGGCTTTTTAGGGTTTCCCAAAAGTGATCCCTGATTTTAGTCCTTGATAGGCTCAAAACCCTAGTCTGGTGACCTGAGTAAACCTGTACTCATATGACTGGATGTCTAATCAATCATAGATGAGAAAAGTGAAGTCTTTGAGCCTCATGACTGTATTAGGGACTAATCCTTGTATTGATTGATCTTTTGCCTGAGCTTTCTTGTCTTTGAGCATCCTCGATTGGATACCAGATGGAGAAGTGACTGCTCTGGGAACTTGTCTTGACCTGATGAAAAATCCTGAAGATATGCCATCTCAGGGGGGTCAAAAATTAGGGTATGACACCTAGGATCAATCTAGTCGATCCTGCAAGTAACCAAAGTATATTCATAGTTTGGAGGACTAGCGGTTGTTTACTGGAAATCACCGTAAACAACTGGTCACTGCGAACGCCGCCAAAAACTCCACCCTCTGCACTAGTTGCAGCTTTTCGGTGGAAGGACGAGTGCGACCAAGCTCTCCTCCAAGTCAAACAATCACTATTGAAACCACCGGTCTTTTCCCGTTCAAATAACATGGAGACTCTTTATATCTACCGCGCCGTCCCGCCCGAGACCGTCAGCGTAGCCCTTATACGGGAAACACTTGAAGGGCAGAAGCCCATATACTTCACGAGAAAGGCCCTCCAAGGCCCCAATCTCGGATATATGCCACAATTATATACTCAAAATAACGACATTTTGGCACTTATCAATTAGTATTTTTTTTCGAAGAAATGTTTGAAAGGATTGAGTATAGGTTATGTCTCAAACACTTGTATGCACATTTTAAGAAATGATTTGGAGGTACCCTTATAAGGGATTTGATGATGGGAGATGCTAAGGCAATTTACTATCAAGGTTGCATCCAAAAGATGAATAAACTAAAGAATATGGATGTTAAGGCTTGGAGTTGGCTAATGGCAATTCCTACCAAATGTTGGTATAAGCATGCATTTAGTTTTTACCCTAAATGTGATGTTTTAATAAACAATATTGCCTAGCCATTTAATGCCACTATTTTAGTTGTTAGGGATAAGCCTATTTTAACCATGTGTGAGTGGATTAGAAAATACCTTATGACTATTATTCAAGAATGTTGCTGCATTGAGTAATAGAAAACAAAACCCTGGTGATTTTGTTGATGACTCTTATTCAAGACATAAGGGTGCTATATGTTATGGATTTTCTGTGAGACCTATAAATGGGAATGACATGTGGTCAAAACTCAAAAGTTTAAACTAAAGAACTATAACCTCCTGTGTATAGAAATATACTAGGAAGACCTAGGAAGGTTAGGATAAGGATACGCAATGACAGATGATGTTTATGTCTATATTATGTAACCAATAGTATGTTTAAGATATGTTTAAGCTATGTCTATTTTAAGGTACTTGTTACTGTCTTAAAAGTGGTGCACTTTAAGTGCTATTTTGTAATAAATTTGAAATGTATTTGTAATGACTTATGCACTCTATGTGCTCCTTACTATCTATGTGTTATTTTGGTTACACTCTATGTTCCATAAGTATTAGTGAGTTATGCATTTGTTATGTATTAATAAAATTTTAAAACAAAATACACTACCACATCATTTGTAACCAATACAAACTTTTCCATTAGATAAAATACTATTTGATACACTTATAATTCATACATCAAATTATCATTTGATACACAAAAAGTACATTAACTTACCAACAATGGAGAATAAAATCCAAGCCAACATAAGTGAAACCATCAAATAATAACTTTTGTTCTTCTCCATTTCAAGATTTTTCTTGGTCTTTTCACGCTTCTTTGAACTAACTTCTACAACAAACTGCTTGTCAAATTCCTGCCCAAATTCTTGGCCAATGCCCTTCCCAAATTTCCTCAAACAAGCCATTATCATTTCACAATTATTGCAATTTGTGAGAATCTTTTGAGTTCTTCGAATGTGGCCAACTTCATCGTCCCAGATGAATAATTTACAATTTACCACTCTCTGCAATTAGGTACAGAACAAAAGTAAAAGTTAATATAAAGAGAAAAATGAAGAAAAACATGAACATAACCTTACCCCTGAATTTCAACATTTCCCAAATTTTCTATTAGGGTTTTCAATGGTGTTTCATATCCACATCTTCATTGCTTCATTACCAATGGATGAAGTTTTGCTTCCTCCCATGTTTTCAAACCCAAATAAGATGAATATCGATAAAATTGGGAACAAAATAGATGAAGATCAACGAAACTGTGAATGAAAAAGATGAAAAAATAAGAACCTTCGATCAAATATGAGGAAGCTAGGGGTGTTTGAACTCCACCATTAACTACACTTGCTTCCTTTAATTCCTATTTCCATCAATTTTTCAAGAAATCCTAATAAAGGAAAAATAAATATAAAAGGAAATGGGACTTCTTGTTGTTACCTTGAAAGAAAAGAATTTGATGATTCATGCAGGGTAAGGTTTGTTAGAGCAAATGGTGCAAAAATGTAGAAATGGTGATTGATGGGAGATTGTTGGCAAAGGCACGGGGCAACTACAGAAAACATGGGAAGAACTTTTAAAAAATCTCACAAATAACGAAAAGATGGACTTCGCCCAAGAACTCTTTATATACCTTTCAACAATAGTTCGATCCATGATAAGATGCGTTGGAAAGTGTGACCATGTCATCAACGATTGTGATCTCGCATCAAACTCTTTAGAACGCTTAAGTACCATAAGGTTAAAAGGTATCATTACTCTCAGCCCTAGTGCTATGTGTCGCAACCCTCTAGTAAAATGTTGCATGTTACAAGGAAAAAATTCAATGAAGATGTTGTTAATACTACCGACATCAAAGTTATCTCACTCCCTTTCGGCCAGGGGCCGGACTAGAAGCCTACACGATAAAACCCTCGTTTCAGCAAGCAAGAACAAAGACTTGAGGGACAACTGTTCAGGGCCACTCACAACGCCTAAATATCAAGGCTCACTAGTAAGTGTGCGAAGGAAAGCACGAGGAATAGATATGACCTAACTCAAGCTCGAGGCACATAATTTAGACCTCCTGATAACTTCCCACCATCAGATCTAATCGGACAATGATCTGCACGAGACGTCGGATTGAGCGAAAGTAGTTCTAATCACCATCTCTATATAAATTTTTGCACGTGCTGAGATCCATTATTATACTCTTTCACACCTTCAAGCTACTTCTCATTTATTTACTAATTAACTTGAACGTTAGAGTGCTAATCTTGATGGTTCACCCTGTTCCGCCGTACTACTCTACCGCACTTGAGTCCTATTTCACTCTCTTATCAACTATCTCTGATTTCGGAAATGAATTGGCTACCTTTACTGTTTGGTGCCTTTGGTAACTTTAGGCTATAAATGATATACATAAACTAAAAATATCCTTTTTGGTCCTTTAATTATACTCTCTGATTCATTTTGGTCCCTTAATTTTTTTCGTGCAATTTTGGTCCTTTAAATTTCAAAAAGTTTCAAAGAGGTCTCTTCCGTCATGTTGTCTCAAACGTCCGTCTATTTTGTCTACTTGGCAGTGAGCTGGCATGGCGTCATCTTCTTCTTCGTTTCTCACATCTTTAGCAGATCCACACCTCATTTAACTTGCAAAAATACTCACAAAAATTCCCCACAAAAATTCTTTCACCAGCAAGAATTCCAACAATCTACCCAAACTCTTCCTTATTTTTCCACTCGTCTTCAAATTTTTTCGTAACTGCTCTTCAATTTGCTGTTATTTTTCTATTCAATTTGATTCTGGTTGGGATTTCTATACCTATTTATTTCTAATTCGGAAATTGTGGTTCTGAATCCAATTAACATTTGAATTAGGTTTTTATTTGTTATCAATGTATGTATTGATTTTTCATTGAGGGTTAGGTTCCTATTTATAAGCCTTTAGAATGAGTTTATGATTTATTAGCATAGTGTGCTTAGCAGTAGAAACACATCTGAGTTAGCACACAAATTTCTTTGAAGGATACTCTAAAGAAATGCCAGTTTAAAAATATGAAAGACATGAATGTGATAACTGGTTCAAAACTCAGAATCCCCCTTCTTTCACATATGTAAAACAATGCCTTCTCCGTTCTTCTTCTTTAATCGTGGACGGTGGCGGAATCGTCTCTTCTGCTTGTATCTCTCAAGCTAAGAACAACGCTCCTCCGACCTTCTCACACAGACACGATGGCAACCAATTTCTCCTCTTCTTCTGCCGACACAAACTCAGCGGCGACCTCCCTCCACGATTTGTTGTGTTGTGCGTGATTTCGCAATGATGAACATGATTTATTGTTGTTCTGATGATGCTGGATGAACAATATTGTTTGCTGCTGTTGTTTTCTCTTTTTTTTTTTTGCAGGAAATTGAAAAAAAGAATAAGAATAGAGGAAGATGAGATGAGGTGAGGGGAGATTAGCGTTTAAAATTTGGAAATAGTGGAGAGAAGTAAGAAGGAAACAGGGAGCGTGAGAGAAAAAGAGGTGAGCCATTGGTGGAAACAGATGAGGGAGATGAGGGAGGAGTGAAAAACCTGCCACGTATGCCCTCACACTGCCATCTGGACTCCACTTACCCATGTCATCATACAAAACTGCCAGTTGGACGTTTTTTTTGAACTTTGACTAACGGTTCGTTAACGGAAGGACAAACGTGGATAGTTGAGAAACTTAAAGGACCAAAATGGCACGAAAATTAATTGAGGGACCAAAGTGAACCAGGGGGTATACTTAAGGGACCAAAAGGGGTATTTCGCCTATAATTAATTATTGGGGACAACTTCTCTATCCATCACAAAAAGTTAGGTAGTGTATCTTCCACCAATCACATTATAACATTTAATTTTATCCTATTTAATTAATTATTAAATAGTATATTTTTTTGGGTAGATAAGAATTCACCTTAATTATTTAGATGAGTGAGAAGAAATTGTTAGAGAGAGAAAGACACAAAGTCACCAAAATCATAGTGTTTGGTGTCCAAAGGTAGCAGATCCCAACCCCTCTGATTTCTGAGTTGAAGAAAAACTATTTTGTTGGATGTTGTAACTTTCTTAGTATGCAAGTTAGAGCCCATGACAATGATATGCTCAACCATGGTACTACTGAATACAGAAGTCAAAATTAACCGCTAAATATTATATTTCCTTACTATATTTATTCTGATCCCCGAGATGGCTTCCAAGGTGAAGCTTAGTCATGCCCATGTAAGGTTTACGACAATAAAATATTCCATTTGTGCTCATTTTCGTGATTTATTACACTCATCCCTATCTTCTAATTAAACAAGAAGAATCTCGAGTACAAAAAAATAACAGACAAAAACAAAACATGCCTGAGTTTAAATCTTCAGGATCCACAGTATATATTTTCAAAACTATATTGTCTGACAAGCCAGGTAAGATGGTTTGAATTTTCTACTAGAGATTTAATCTAACACAAAGTACAAGTTTTCACATGATAACTGAAATAACATGGAAGCATTAGGCAAATCCGAAGGTGGAAATGCAGTTTTAATTTTTAATAACGGTGAAAGGTGACAAAGTAGAAATGATTAGGCATGTTAAACATTAATAAGTTTCATCTACTAAGGAATATCATCAAGCTAAATAGAACTCTTCCTTCGATAAACATGTTAAATTATGATTTATATTTCATTAGTTTAAGAGTTAAAGGTACTTTTGGGTTCTCTTATTTAGGGTGCACAACTAATTGTATGTATGATACTTAATGAATCAAATCAGGATTTTCTCTAGAGATGGTTCACAACAAAGATTTAAGTGGCTAAAGGAAGATATATTGAGAAAGTGTTTTTAATTTCGTTGCTATGAAGCATATATACTCCTTCCTTAGATTAAGCATGGTGACTACTTCGACCGAGGTTAGAAGAAAACCGGTTTATTAAAATATTAAGATGGGGATAAAGAAATTCAGTCCTATTTGAGTGATTACGACGAATAGTGAACGCACAATATTAGTGTTTCGTTATCGAACCAAAATGTTCGATGAACGGTAAAATAAGATCTTAGTGCGGCGGAGAATATTTTGGTGCGATGGAGAGGGATTGATCTACAAAGTTACTATTTCAACGCTCATGTCAGTGAGAGAATGATAAATAGTGAGAGAGTGAGAATGAATTTGAATAGTTAAAATGACGTGTTTTTTCCTTTATATATCGAGGGTGGTTAAAACTTTCTACAAGAGGTGAAGCGCACTAAGCGAATAACCGTTGAATCTAATAGACGATGGTAGACGTGTCTGGCGGGAAAAATTGCCCATTCTTGGATGAACGAAGGTTCATCTGCTCTACGCGCTTTACTGTTTAGTGGCGCTCTTGGCTTTTTGCATTAAGTCTTGCAAACGACTCAAAATAGTTGTCCCCAAATCCTTATCCCTACTTTGTAGCATGAAGATTTGTTGTGTACGCTCTAGTTTGACTGCTTGACTGGAGTAGATGAAAAGCCTTCATGGGATGTCACCATCAAGAATATGCCTATTAAATGTCTTGTTTGGAATATGTAATTTTTTTATAGGAGTTTTTTATGCATGGCTCTACGCTAGACAATAATGATGCTTCTTTTACCTCTTGGTTCGTCTTTGATTCTTGTTTGGTGGTGTCTAACACGCAGAGGCGATCAACCCATCTCTTTTGAGGTATAATATATATCTTTCTTCTTGTTTTTGCTTCCTCATCTTTTAGGATTTCTAGATAGTATGTTTTTGATATCTATAATGTTTGAATTTCTATTATTGGTATGTTTGATCATAGTTCCGTTCTTCATACTTGATTTCTTTAGATGAAAATTTCACCTAAATGCTTCCATTTTTGGTCTCACACAAAAATATTATCACGAGAGCAAATACTCTTTTTATAACTATTTACGGTAGATTTCAAGTCTGCACCATTGTGATTACGAGGTATTGGTTGTTTTGGATATGAAAACACTCACGACTTTGTCATTTAAAAAAGACGTCTCATTGGATTGAGTTCTATGGGTATTGTATATAAACCATTCGTTGCCTCGTTTCTCAAGCAATGTGGGACTATTTTGATCAGTTCATAAAAGTTGTCCCCCAAATCAAGGATAAGGAGTGCGGTGTGAACTTAGAGTACTTACAATCGACGCACTATTTCGTTCTAGAAAGAGAATGTTTGATGAACGATGAAAGAAGATCTTGGTGTGGCAGAGCAATTTTAGATGTGACAGAGAGAGGGCTAACCTGCAAATTTATCACTTCAATGTCCAAGACATTAAAAGAATGAAAATTAATGTGAGAATATTAATGAATTTGAAGACCTGAAATGTCAAAATTTTCTCTTTATATTGCAAGGACGGATAAAACCATCTATTTCAAATGAAACGCGATGTGCATATTGCCCTTAATCACCTTGACAATTCTAAACAATTTGTATATTTAGATATTCAACATTTTCGATACTAAGTGTCTCTATATATTCCACATTCATACGAGAATTTGTATTTCATATGTTTTTAGAAATTCAACAATACGTTGAAGATTTATAATTAAATTAAAAATTATATTTAAATATTTGTTTGAAAACAAACATAACATGTGACTTTATAAATAACAAATCATATTTTTTTATTAATTAAAAAATAAAAATAAAATTTTATCTCTCCTATTTAATCACAACACGTCAATACAATTAGAAAAGAAATTAAATTATAAATAAATTTAATTTTTTTCTTCTCTTTTTATTGATGGTTTATAACACTAAAACATGCAAGTTTTTCTCTTTTTGGATTGATAAAAGGTATATGTGAACAAGGATTTCCAAAAAGAAAAGTTCAGATTCACGTGTCCAATCACATGAACCTCAACAAAATTAGCCTATTGTGTGTCACATGATCAGCATCTTCCTGGTTTCAACCTAGTTAGTAAATTAAACTACAATGCGAAAAAGTACTATGTATTTTTCTTTCTTTCACATTCTTTGTTAATTGAAAATATATAACATTAGTCATATCATTAACTTTAACACCGATGATTAATTAAGTAGCTACCCTTTCTTCTCTTTTTACAATATGATATTTAATAGCAACACAAGTTATGGTTAACCACGTGCAAAAGGCATGCCCCATCCTTTTTTTTTTTCATTTTTCATATAAATCTCAACCAAGTATCCAAAACTCTTCAAAACCATAACTACTCTTTCTCAATTTACTATGAAGATCACTAGAAGCAGAGTTTTTGCTGTGGTGTTTACTTTGGTTCTGATTCACTTTCTTCTATTCTCTTGTTGTTGTCACCAACATGATCAAAGATTTTCAAGAAAGATAGGTTTGCAAAGGTCAAGGGAGCTTCTATCTTCATCTTTTGCAACAAGTTTTGGTAAAATAAATGGAAGCAAAACACAAAACAGGAAAGTTGTGGAACCAAGCTTGAGGATAGCACCACCAAGCATCCCAAATCCTACTCAAAACAAGTAGAGATCTCAACCAAGAAGAACTCACTCTTTGTGATTTGATCTTCTTGTGTGTTTTCTTAGCCTTTTGCTTATAGAGTATATATACTATCTAGATTTTGATCTCTTCTTTGTTACTATTATCTTTTGTATGTTTCATGGTTTTAATTTGTAGTTGCAATTACAATTGTAATTGTGGTTCTGATGCTCTGATGCGGTTGTGGAGACTGAGGCGTCAAAATTATGAGTTGTGGTCGCATTTGCGGGGTTGCAATTTAAAACCAATATGTTTGTAATGTTGAAGGATTTAGAGAGATCTTGATGGAAGAAATGTATATAAGAACTAGAATTTTAAATAAAAATAGTGTATTGAAGGTTTTTGCTTTGCAAAAGGCAGAGATTAATTATATTACATAGTTCTTGATGTCAATTTTGCATTAGATATCAAGAAAATGTTTGTAGTTCAATTTTAGTGTTTTTGATGATTGATTGTTGCTTCTTCTTCTTCATTTTACTTCAAAAGTGAAAACAAATTGGGTTTTTGTACTTTAATCAAGAAAATAAAATAATAAATAAACAATCATTTTTGTCTTTGAATATGGCAAGCACTCTCACTATAGACATTGAATTGAATGTATTTAAATTATAAGAACATCATTGAGTGTATCCTTTTTAGTGAGTTTGCTAATCGATTTAGTTTCTTTGATCCTTAAATATTTGTTATGTTAGTCAATATAGTTCACAAAATCATTAGCAAATGATATACCTACCAGGAATGTTTTTATAATTTCATATGTAGATAATATAGTGATACTTTTTCACTTGATCAACATAAAAGAAACTTTCACTTGTTTTTTATTGGGTGAAAATGTCACAAATGCATGTTATGTGCTCTATAGGAGTTTATCTAAGAGATTAGACACGGTTACATAGAAAATCTGGTCTGGTCGTACTCCATCCGTTAAACACTTGAGAATCTTGGCTCTTTATGTTTCAAAGACATTTTAATGGAAAGAATGAAGAAGTTTGAAGATAATCCTATCACCCCAAGAATCGTTACAAGCAAAGATGTCACAATTCAGTGAATATGAATTTTGAACTTGACATTTGTACCATATTAAAGTATGACATTTGTATTACATGATCAACAGAGTAAGCGTCATATACATGAAATTGATATTATACAAGTAGAGCGGACATAAGATCTCAAAAGATTAGATTCTCAACTAGAAGTCTCCAAAATATAATATCACTCCAAATTAGATGACCATACCAAAGGGACGTTTCGTGCACTTAACCTTATTTGTTGATGTTAAGCCTCTTAACTATGTGGAAAATGTTTAATTCTTTGGTGTAGATCACTTCTATGGAGGAAGAAATTAGGGTAATCGGAAGAAAAAAAATCAAAAATGAAATCTAGTCTCCTTGCCAACATACAAGAAATTTATTGTAGTCAAATGGGTCTACAAAGTGAAGCACCTTTTAGATAGATTCATTGTCAAATATAAGATACTTCTTATTGCAAAGGAAATCTTGTGAAATCCTAGACTTGAATTCACAATTTTTTAAACTAGTTGTAAGAGTTGAGATAATTAGATTATTGGAAGTTGTGGCTAATTTCTTGTAATAGAATCTAGTTCAGCTAGATGTCAAATATGCATTTCTTAATAGTTGTCTTATGGAGGAAGTTTATTTTGAAAAATCATTGAGATTCATTATGAAATGTGGATAAAATGATGTCTTGAAGTTTAATAAGGGTCAGTTTGGTTCAGATGAGGGGGAGGGGAGGGGAGGGGAGAGATTTTTTTAATCAAATAAGTGTTTGGTTCAAAATAAGAGACGAGAGGGGAAGGGAGGAGTTTTAATTAAAAATATGTTTGGTTCAGGAGGGGAGGGGAGGGAGTTTTATTAATAAATTACATTTTTACCCTTATGATCTTATATAAGTGATATAATATTCAAATATGAAAATTCATAAATATTTTTTTGGTAATAAATTTTTTAATATTGAGGGACTAAAACGTTATAATTTACCATAACGTTAATAAACTGAGTACACTTGATTCAGATTATAACTCTCCGATACAAATGAAACTATATGCTAATAATAATTTTTAAATTGTGATGAATCATCTAACAAAACAAATGCATAAAATAATTTATTATTAAAACTAATAATTTTAATTTTTTAATAAAATGAATAAATAAAAAATAAAATAAAGTGAATGATTTAAAACTTGATATAAAAGAAAATATAATAGGATAAATAACAAAATTATAAGAAAAAATGAACATAAATAAATATTAAAAAAATTATAAAAATAATGCAATGATTATGATTTGTATTAAGTAAAAAAATTGAAAATAATTTGAAGGTGGATAATAGTTATAATAAGTTGATGGAAACAATTGAGAAAAATCACATAGAAGAGAAGCATTAAGACGAAAGAAAATAAATAATTTTAAAATATTAAAATTAAACTGAGGATATTTTAGTAAATATAATATTTTTTTACGTATTAAAATTGAGATTCCCTCCCCTCCCCTTCAAATCCCTCCAATTCGGAGGGAAGCAAAAAATGTGGTTTGGAGGGATTTTGCTCCCCTCCCTTCCCCTCCTTAAATTTGAACCAAACATATTTAGTTAGAAATTTCCCCTCCCCTCTCCTCCATCTACCCCGAACCAAACACACCCTAAGGCTCTCTATAGATTAAAACAAGCTCCAAGAGTCTAGTTAATAGGATTGATGAGTTCCTAAAGAAGATTGGTTATTCCAAGTGTACAATTCAAAATAAAATATACTTGAAAGAACTGAATCAAGACAATCTCAACATAATATGTCTATATGTGAATAATCTACTCATCACAAGAAAAAAACACAATGAGATTGAGAATATAAAATTCAACACGAACATTGAATTTGATATGACTAACTTAAGAGGTTTGAGTTACTTTCTTATTCTTAAATTTGCTGCAATAATAAAAGTATTATTAATTCACTAGAGAAAATACACTAGTGATATCTTAAAAAGATTTAATATTCTGAATTTCAACTCAACAAGTAATTCTATGAAAGAAAAGTCAAAATTAAGAATAAAAAGAAGGACAAGGTTGTTGATGTAATCTATACAAGCAAATGGTGGGATACTTGAGGTACACTTACAATTTCAGGTCCGATAAATGTCACAGTTTATGTGTGGTGAGCTGATTTAGGATGAAACCTAAACTATCACATATGAAAGTAGAGAAAAGAATAATGAAATATATTATAGGTGCATCAGACCAAGTCATGTTGTTTCCAAAACTTGATGGCGAAATGGATAATCTAAGTGATTTTTGTGACTCGGATTCGTATGGAGACAAAGTGGAAAAAAAAGGCACAATGAGACATGTTTCAAGTTGTTCAATTCTCCAATTTAGTGGTGCTTTAAAAAGAAAACAGAGGTGGACCCACCTTTTTGGGAAGTCGAGTATATTTCAACCAACAATGCAATTTATTAAGGAGTGTGGGTGCAATCTCTATTGATTGAGATGAAAATAAGAAAAAAAGAAGAAGTAAAACTAATGGTAGACAACAAATCAACAATTAATATTGCAAACTTAGATTATGGAAAGAGCAATCACATTGAAATTAAGTTTTGTTTTCTTAAAGATCAAATAAACAAAAGTAAGTTTACTTAACATAATGATGAACGAAGGATCAGGTAGCATATGTTCTAACCAAATCTAAAAATTAAAAAATTTCAAGAGAAGAAAAGCATGCTCAAAGTAATAAGAGTAGTGTAATTCAAATCAAGAAGCTTTTAATTAAAATGATTAGGTTGTTTAGTTTTGTACTAGTTGTAAGTTCATGTAATTCTTTGATACCCATAAAATTCAAGTTGGGTATCAGTATCTTTAGTCTAAATTGTTATTAAATGTTAATTTATTTTAAAATAAAGGCTTAAATAGTTTTTTGGTCCCTGTAAATTAGCGTGTTTTTGATTTTCGTCCCTGTATCTTATTTTTCTTGGATAAAGTCCTCAAATATTGAATTTCTTTTGGATTTAGTCCCTAAAACTAAAATCCGCAGGAAAATCTGTAGGTTTCCTTCGAATTTTTCTTCGGATTTTCCTGCGGATTTCAACTTTAGGGACTAAGACCAAAAAGATTTTAACATTGAGGGATCATTTTCAAGAAAAATAAGATACAGGGATGAAAATCAAAAACACGTCAACTTACAGGGACCAAATGACTATTTAAGCCTAACATAAATTAAAACGAATATGTGACATGACATGAAATTATAACATTTAATTGGTTGAGGATATCGGTACCCATCTAAATTTAAGGGTACCGAGTGTTCACCTAGTAATAACTATCTTATGGTTATTATGGAATAATTTGAAGTGCAACACACACAAAATTAATTTCACGTCTCTCTTTCTCTTCTATGGGTGTCTTGTTAATAACTTAATATAGTTCTAATATATTTTTTTACAATTTTGAAATGAATATTATTTTTTTCCAAAGTATAATAAAAATTTACCATAAAAAACTTTTGTTTGTATTTTCTCTAGTCGCTTGAAACATAGTTATGGGCTCTCACTATCTTCACTCGTGCAACCTAATAGTCACATGAACAAATATCTTTTTGAGAACCTAAATTATTGCAATTCTTGGCTTACATGTTTGGCTAGTCAAGATGCATGGTATTCAATGATGCAATGGTCAAAATGAGTCATAAGAACAGGATGGAAAAGTAAGTAGTGCACGTTTGGTTGTTGGATAGTGAGTTGTTTGAACTTACAACATCAAGCCATATTAGTACAACCCCACGTACACTTTTTAGGTATAAAGTCTTGCCTTTACAGCTAAAAGGATTGGAAACTCTTGGGCTATGTTTGGGAGTTTGGAGGGGAAGGGAGGGGAGGGCTTTGAAAAATAGGAAGAATTGAATGAAAAGGATAAAAAAAAATTGGGTAGGAGGGTTTTGGAGGGTTTGAGTTTATTCATAACACCAAAAACCCCATAAAATGGGGGAACTCAAAAATTGTATTGAATGAAGGTTTTGGAGGGTTTTGAAGGGCTTACATAAATTTTCCAAATATCTTTTAGGTTGTTAAACTATTCTGAAAATTAAAAATTTAATAATGATTATGACTCTTTTATCATTCTAAACAAAATCATTTTTTCAAAAAATGTCAAATATTTTCCTATATTTTTTTAAAATTTCATTTTTGGAAGTCTTCCCCTCCCCTCCCCTCCAAACTCCCAAACATAGCCTTGGAGATGATGTGAAACATTGCTTGGATACGTAGAAAATGAGGTTGGCCTGGCCCAACAGTAATCAAATGCTAAAAGAAGTGTGTGGATGTATGAGGTAAAGTGCACGTAAGTTTGCTTGATTAGCATTAACAACAATGTTTGCTTATACTTTTCTTCGTCCCGTTTTAGTCATTGTTTTAAAGTTGTTTGCTTATAGATTGGAAACAGGCCAAGAAGAAATCTAAGTTTAACCAAATAGAAAAATCCAAGAACAAAGTTTGATTTGTTATTTATTCATAATTTTTTTCTTTACAATTTGAGTGTGACATTTTTTAAAGTTTAATATAATTTGTTAATAAATTTAAAGATCAATTTCATAGAAGATATTTAAATGAATGATTTCATATTATCTTTAAATAGATTAACAAGTTTAACGTAAATTAGTTTGTTTGGTAAGCATTACCGTATAAGCCACATTAATGTAGTCGGTCGTTTCCACGGTGGCGCAACCAAGAGAATGATGTTGTTCATGAGGAAAGACTAACAAAATTGCATCAGGAAGTGGATAAAGATAATGCTAAAATTGTAGCAAAAGAATATGGAGAAATAAATGTAGTTCATGGTGATTGACTGATGATGCAGAGGAAAAAATGCAACAAAAGAGTCAGTAACGGTCAAGGGAAAGTTCTTTTCAATAATGCGCATAGAGATCCAGGGAGCTCTAAAATCAAAGGGATTGATGTTTCCTTATAATGAATAAGCACTGACAACAAAATTATTGGACCCAATCAACTTGATGCAGTTTCCAAGAAACATATTTGATAAGAGTGGACCTATCCTAGATGCGCGTCAGCCAACACACAGAGGGGATTGACGCACCAAGGCCAAGTCTGCCATTTTAGAACCACATCTTTCTATTAGTGGACCTTTGTGCAAAAATAGGTCAACTTTTAATTTTTGCCCAACACAAAAGAGTGTGCCTAACACTACTAAACACACCTCCATCATTCTCAAAGTAAAATTGGGTTTGGAGACCATCTCACAATACAACATTACACATTTTGAACCGACGAAAACTCAGGCAGGTGGAAATAACCAATGAACTATGGATGAGAGTACTACTCAAGAAGATTAAGTTGTTTATGAAACTCCCATTGAATGTGAGTCGGCTACGTAAATTGTCTCGTGTCTGAGACTTGCTTTGTCACCTCCATCAATTTGACTAGTTAAGTAAGGTTTCAAAGAAGTCATTATGCTCTTTTGAAATATTTGGGGAGCCTATAATAATAAGGCTAAAAGACACATGATGTATGTGATTATAAAATACTCAATTTTTTAATCGTTATAGAAACACATATTGGTTTTCATGAGACCAAATCCTTTGGGTATAGAGGTGGATATGTGAGTGTTCACTACGTGGATGCGTGTGGTCGATTCGGGGGCATTTGGATGTTAAAGGTGAATGGTGTAATGTTGTAATTGTTGTGCATGATGTCTTTATGGATACAATTACTATCAATCTATCATTGGGAACACCATCTTGGTATGTAACTAGAATTTATGTTAGTCTCGTGTAAACTTATCGCCTTGAGCCCTTGACATGTGGCTCCACCTTATTGAACGAAGGAATAATATTGATGATCTTTGGATGATGATTAGAGACTTTAACAACATCATTCATTCGAGTGAACAAAAAGGAGATAAATTTAATCATTCTAGGGCACCTCCTTTGTTGAATCATTGATAAATATAATTTAGTTGAAGTAGACATGACTGGTGAGAAATTCACTTAGAATAGGCCTTATATTGATAACTGAATAGGTCTTGTACTAGATATGGCCTTGGATTACATTGTTTATCGCATGGCTTTCCCATAGGCACGTGTTGAAATGTTGTGAAAATTTCATTCTGATCACAACCCCATTATCCTTATGGTATTTTAACTTGTCTCTAAAATATGTAGTGAATAGCCCCAGATTGCTTTCAGGATTACCGGTTGACCCAACAAACCGACACAAGTCTTTTCATCATGATTTTTCCTCACTCACACGCTTTATGGAAAACTTCCCAGAAGGTCACCCATCCAAATACTACTCCAAGTCAAACCTCCTTAACTGTGGAATTCTTATGTGTTATGATACCGAAAAGAAGATGCATCTTGTTGGTATAGGTAGTACAAATCAATCCTTATAACATTTTCTTCAACCATGCAGTCCCTTCCTTGGACAACCTCAGGATTCCTCTTATTCAAATATGAATTCAGAGACCACTCCTCGCCCTCTTTGGCCTCAGGTGTTACATGGTCCTCTCCCTCTTTAACCTCTGGTGTAACATTCTCACCGGCTTGGTACGTCCCCTAACCACATTGTACTGGGAGAGTTCTGGCTCTGATACCATTTGTAACGCTCTAGGATACTTTCAAGATTACCTACTGGTCTTACAAACCAACACAGGTCTTTTTAACATGGTTTTTCTTCACTCACACACTTTCCAAGAAACCTCCTAGAAGATCACCCATCTAAATACTACTCTAAGTCAAGACTCCTTAATTGTGGATTTCTTATTTGTTAGGCTATTAAAAAGAAGATGTATCTTGTTGGTATAGGTATTATCGGTCAATCCTTATAAGTCTTCCTTCAACCATGCAATCCCTTCTCTGCACAGTCTCAAAAATCCCTCCCATTATGATGTGAATTCGGCGACCAGTCCTCACCATCTCCGGCCTCGGGTATTACATGCTCCTCGCCATATTCGGCCTCAGGTGTTACATGCAGCAAGGTTTAATCCATTTTAATAAGGAAAATTTTGGAAAATATTAACAAAAGGAAGCACAACATTGAGAAGAGACTCATGGGTATCCAATGCTCTTTGGAGAGAATACATCCAGCAATACTAGTTTATCTCCAACATGAGTTTTAGAGGAGTATGATGAGATCCTTGCACAAGAGGAAATTCATTGGTATCAAAAGGCTAAAGATGATTGGATTAAATTAGGAGATCGTAATCATATGAAAGAGAATTACAATCCATGACATTTATCTTCTCAATGGTGTTTGGTGCAATGATGACACTATTCTAAGGAAAAAGCAATAATTTTTTTAAATATCTTTTTTGCCTTACATATCTTATACGCCCCGCTAGTATGGGTGACTCAACTATGAATCTGATGCTTATAAAAGAATCCTAACACCCTTTGGGTCTCAATAAGTGACGAGGGACGAGGTTACTTATGTGTTGAATCAAATGCACCCTTTCAAGGCGCATGGCCAAGATGGATTCCAAGGTATTTTCTTTAAACAGTTTTGGCATATGATTGGAGATGATATTTTCTAACTTATATCAAATGCTTTTGTGATAGGAAGCTTTCACACCTCTCTTTTTTAGACTCTTATCACATTAATTTCTAAGTTAGACTATGCTAAAAAATTTAAGGATTTCAGGCCCATTAGTTTGTGCAACACTATTTATAACCTTATTACAAAGATTATGGTTAATAAATTGTATCCTTATATAGAGCAGATAGTAGGACCTTTCCTGAGTAGTTTTTTTCCTGGAAAATGTACAACTAATAATGCAATTATTCTCCAAGAAGCAATTCATTCTATGCGTAAATCTAAAAAGAAAAAACATAACATGGTGTTCAAAATAGATATTTAAAAGGCATGTGATAATTTTATTTGGGATTTCTTGGAATTTTGTTTAAAGAGAAATTGGTTTCCTCCTATTATTAAAAAGTTGATCATGCACTGTGTAACTGTATCCTCTATGTCTATTCTTTGGAATGGGAAATGTCTACCAAATTTTGTTTTGACTAGAGGATTACCGTATGTGACTCTCTTTTACTCAATCTCTTCATTACCTGCATGGAATTCTTGTCGCAGACAATCATTAGGGCAGTCGATGAATGCCATTCAAAACCAGTCCGGTTATCTCGTAATGGACCCTATCTATCACATTTATTTTTTTGCTAATGATGCTCTTGTTTTTGTGAAGGTTTCTAACTCCCAAGAGGGATCATTTATGATATCTTGAATCGTTTTGTTATGTTTTCTGGTTTTAAGGAGAGTGACGCTAAAACAAAGGTGTTCTTCTCCGCCACCACTAAGAGGAGTAAAATGGATTTAATTGTCTCTAACATAGGAATCAAGAGAACTCTTACTATAGAGAAATACTTGGATTTCCCTATGTTACACAATCGTCTTCTACACTAGGACTTTGAGTTTCAATAGGAGAAAACAAGTCAGTGGTTAGCATTTTGGAAACATAAATTATAAGCTTGTCTTCTGACTCTGGTTAGGTCTGTCCTAAACTCCATCCCAAATTATTATATGATAATGGATTTGCTAAATCAACTAACTTGTGATTTTATTAGATGCAATTAGAACGTTGAGACAGTTGTACACTACCTGAGAGACTGTGATTTGTTACTTGATTTTGGAAATCTATTGGCTTCTTCGACCCACTATTCATCCAAAGGGATAATTTATATGATTGGATTAGACATGTTATCAAAGGAAGCTTCATTTTTTTATGCTTGCTAGTGGTTGTGGCGCGCTAGGATAAACTATGTCTTGTGAATGATGTGGTATCTTCCTATACATTAAAACTCATCATGATGAATTATAATACTAATCTGTTTACTAATTGTTTTCTCAAGTATAAGTTGTCTTATCCAATGAGAATAATCACATGGAATGCACATAAGGGTAGTAATATGATATTGAATGTTGATGGGAGTAGTTTGGTAATCCCGTCGTCTCAGACTTTAGTAGTTTGATTCAAAAATGATGATATTGCTTAAGTTCTCGACTTTGAGAGTAATATTGGTTATTTCAACATCCTCCATGCGGAGCTGATGGCACTATATCATAGTTTCCATATGGTATGTGAACTTGACATCAAAGACCTAGTGTGTGTGATTGTGACTTCAACTATGTTATCAAGCTTATCTCAGAGTCTGTAAATGTTTAACATCACTATGTCGCGATTATTCACAATATTAAAGAGCATATTTATAAGGAATGACAAAGTCAAATATTTCATACTCTGAGGGAGGAGAAATGCGTGTGTTGACTATCTAGCAAAATATGAGGCTGATAATGATGTGGTGTACCGGTCTTTTGTGTAATTTCCTATAAGAATCATCACTCTCTTGCTAGCTAATACTAGTGAGAATTTATTTTCTAAATATTTTTTCTTTTTTCTTTTTCTTTACCCACTTATAAAAATCGTTAATAGATCAATAAAATTAAGTTATATTCTAAGATATAATACGATCTTTTAGATAATAATATACTATAAGAAAAATTCTAGTTTTGCACAAGCTAATTTCGACCGATAACATTTTAATTTTTGGTGGATAATAATATACTATAGACCTAATTTCGACTGATAACATTTTAATTTTTGGTGGATTCGGCTAGATAAGTTTGGCGAATAAATCAGATGAGTTTGATCGGTTTAATATTTATTGGGTTAAATCCATAAAAATGACCATTTCTTATAAAATGTACATATATTTTTAACTTTAAAAAAAACTATCAAAATAAATTTTAGAATAGCTCAAAGAATAACTATTTTTTATTATTGAAAAAAGTTATTATTACATAATAACATTTTTAATATCATTTGACATTAATTAGATTATATCATTTTTAAACCTCAAACTAAATACCACACAAAATTTTATATTGTATTTCTTATTATGAGTATCCAATGTCACCATTAAATTATAAAAATGATAATAACTTAACAATATTATAAACATAATTATAGTCGGCCCTATAATAATACAAATAAATAAAATAAATATTAATTGAATTTGAACTGGTTCGATTTTTTACGGATAAAATAATTATTCGAGTCCGATGGAATTAACTTTAGACTATCCAAATTAAATAATTGAATCAACCCAACACCGGATCTGTAACGACCGTTTTTCTTTAATTATTTATTTATGTGTGTTATGTGAACTAATTGTGAGTTATGTGTTAATTATATGCTTAACTGATTTTATGTTGTTTTATTTGGGAATTATTAATAAATAATATAAGATAGTAAGTGTTGTTGATTATTGGGCCTAAGTCGGTATTAGTGAGTGAGGGGTGTTAGTTAGAGCCCATTAGTAATTTAAGATAGTAAGAGTTTAACTAAAACAAGGGTTTTAGAGGAAATAGAAATTAGAAGCTCATTTGGGAATTTTGGTGAAAGAAGAGAAGAAAGGAGAGAAGAGGAGAATCTCAAGGTTGAAGATAAAGTTGGCTTCAATCCAAAACCTAAGGTAATTGTGGAGTTCTTTCATTCTAAAGGGATGTATGATGATAATTCATGGTGGGATTTAGGGATTATATGTATTGAATCACTTTCTTGATATATGTTAGGTTTTGAGTGAAATCAATTGGGTAATGTTGTATGTATTGACGGAAATGATATGTTATAATGCTTCTTACCATGATTCTATGTGTGGGTTTTGAATTACGACATGCTTGGTGGAAAGAATGTGAAAACCTAACTTTTGAGATTTGGGTGAAATTCATAGGTTTGCATGATTAGTGAAGTTTTGATGAATCTAATGGTACATATGAGTTGTATATATGATATGTATGTGAATTTCGTGTGCAAAATTAAACTGAACTGTGAATTGGGTGATGGAATGAGAAAGGGAACTGTGCTGACTTAGAGCAGAAATTCACTTCTGCTCGGTGTTCGCGACGCGAACAATGGTGGCGGCGCAAACTGAATGGATTTTTAAATGACTTGTTTCTGCCTTGTGCTTCGCGGCGCGACCATTTCTTGGCGGCGCGAACTGTGCCCAGAATTATTTTCTTGTTTGTTTGAGACTTGACTTGCATGCCTATTACTTCTATATGCTCATTATGTGTTATTAATTGATTAACTAACATGTACAATGTATAATGGGATGTGCCTTGTGATGACGATTACATGATAATCTTGATTATGTATGTTGGTGATGGAATGGTGAATTACATGACATGTTCTTGTATTGATTCCTGCTTGTGTATAGTTTGAGATCTTCCCAATGAATATGATTTAAAAACCTTTAGGAACCTTTTTGAAGCTCTCTTTAAATGAATTTGTTTGATGTTTGTGATTGTTGTGGTGAAGTGATGTATTGTTGCATGATGATGCAACATAGCGATGTGATTGTGAAGTGGTGAATTACTATAAAAGTAATGATATTTAGTCGATGTTTGGACGATGTTGTCGTACGTTGTGAATATGTGTTTTGTGGATGTGTGTTATTGTGTCGCATCCATTGCATAAGTGTCCCTTAGCCTGAGAATAGAAACGACTATTAGCCTGAAAGATGACAACGACTATTAGCCTAAAATATGGCAACGACTATGGCCCAATGGCAATGATTGAGACGAGAGTTTTACTCTGAATGGTACCACATTCATTTGCATAAGTCGAGTCACATTTGAATTTCATTTGATGTTGTTTTGAATATGTGTTTGATGTGATGTGAATCGAACTCATAATTGTGGATAGAATATGTTGTCGTACTTGTTTATTAACATGGTTACCGTTTTAAAAGATGTTTGAATGATGTATATTGTTGGTAATATGTTATGTGATGAGAAGTGGTGATATATGTAAGATCCTTATTATGCTTTGAATATTATCATACGTTTCTTTATCGTGAATGATATCTCACCCCTTCTGTTTGAATGTTACCCTCCGTTGGTAACGTGCAGGTAACGACGTGGAGTAGCCGTTTACCTATTAGCTCGAGTTGGTGTGTCTATGCTCTGATACGTGACACTCGGGGGACGATTAGCTTTTTTTGATTATGTCATGTGTCTTGTTGTTTCGTTACTATATTTGGATATTGTTGTCTCTCAGTGGATTATGTTGTTATGTCCTACAGAGATATTTTGGATGTTTTTGAGTTTCCCATGCGTGGCATGCATGGCTTGATTATTGTTGTTAATATCGTTCCGCTGCGATATTATGCACCATTTGGTTTGAAAGTTTAATGAAATATGATTCCCCATAGTATGTGTTATGTATCTATGATTATGAGCATGATTTGTGATTTGTTAAGTTGTTAATTTGTGACACCTCAAGTATGATGCATGTTTTGAGATTTTTGAACTCTGATTTTCTATGTTAATTGCGGAGTAGGGTGTTACAGGATCTGATACAATTTGTTTGCACAAAAAGATAATGAATATGTGGATTTCAATTTGTCCACCCCTATTTGAAAGGAGTTAACCATATTAATGTCTTTTCCTAACCGACGTGTTACATGTTATTTGATATAAGGTAAATGCTAACATGTATCTCAAAGTTACAAGTTAATAAACTATTTATAAAAATATTTTTTTGGAATACCTGTTATCAATTTTTTAGAACTTTAAATATAATTTTAATCCATTTATTTTTTTTAATTAAAGTATCTTTAACATGTGCCCTTGGGGCACAAACTTACATGAACTTGATATATTACATATTGTCTTTGTCTTTTGTAATATATTTTTGAGGAAATATGACTTGTGAAATGTTAAATTGACTTAATGAAGGCTAGTTAACTGAATCAAATTCAATTGAAAAGACTAATAAATGCCAATTATTCGGTGTTAAAATTCTTGTGAAACCATTTTTGTAACTTAATTAAAATTACTTGATTTATTGTAATTTTGTTTTAAAATGATTTAAACTAAGGGTTTATTTGGTTCAAACGAGGGAGAGGGGAGGGAAATGATTTTAATGGAGGGAATGAGAGGGGGAAGAGGAGAGATTTTTATCAATTATATATACGTTTGGTTCAAACGAGGGAGGAGATGGAAGATATTTTGGTTAAAAATATGTTTGGTTCACAAGGGGAGTGGAATAGTTTTATTAATAATTTACATTTTTATCCTTAACATTTTATATAACTGATATGATATTCAAAGGTGAAAATTTCATAAATAATATTTGTAATATTGAGTGATTAAAAATTTATAATTTACCACATAACGTTAAAAAAATTATATTATAACTTTCGACACAAAATTATATATCCGTTGATAACAACTTTTGAATACATAAAATAACTTATTGTTAATTATATATATATATATATATATATATATATATAATAAAAAATGAATGGTTTAAAATTTAATATAAAAAAAAATATATAATAGAATACATAACAAACTTAGAAAAAAATTAATATAAATAAACCTAAAAATAAAAATAAAAAATTGTAGTGATTATAATTTTTATTAAATAAAAATAATAATTTAAAGGTAAAGAATAATTATAATAAATCGATATAAGCAAAATAGGGTAAAATCATAAAAAAAAAAACGAAAGAAAATAATAATTTTGAAATAATAAAATAAAATTGAGGGTATTTTAGTAAATATATTAATTTATTAAATATTAACAGTCACATTCCCTCCCTTCCCCTCCGAATCCCCCCGATTTGGGAGACGCAAAAAATGTGATTTAGAGGGATTTTACTCCCCCCTCCCCTCCTCTCCCCTCCTAAAAATTGAACCAAACACATTTTATTATAATCCTCCCCTCTCCTCCATTTACCTCAAACCAAACACACCCTAAGACTCTATTTGGTAAGACATATTTTTGAGCTTATAGCTTATAAGTTCATATGATAATTTAGATCTGTTTGGTAATGATCTTTTTTTCACGAGCTTATAGCTTATTTTGCTAGTTTATAACTTATTTTTCATACGCTATTTCAAATAGCCTTTTAGCTTATAGCTTATCAATTTTTCTTCCTTATTTATCCTTATCTATAATATAAGAAAACAGATGTACATGGAAAACTCATTTTTGCCTTTTGTTCTAAATTTGACACCTATTATAATAAGGGTTAAATTGTATCCAAATATTGCTTTTTGCGACTAAATTCTGACATGGTCCAATTTGGAGTACAAATTGTTGCTTAGCTTCCCAAACACACCCCATTCTTTCCAACACTACATTTTTTATCATTTATTTCTCTTTCCTTCTCTCTTTCTTCTCTTTCATGATATACTTCTCTCATTATCTCTTCCACACACACACTCTTTCAAAAGTCACATGATTCCACCATATTTTTTCTTTTCGTTCTCATTCTTCTCTTAACGACACTATTATCTTTTTCTCACTCTAATTCTGGTTCAAACAACGACTTCTTTGAACACATATATTTTCATATCTTCTCATTCAACTATAGTCAGATGAAATAAAAAGCAATTTAACTTCTCTCATCTTTTGATCTGCATCATTTCTCAACAAAAATCAACAGGGTCGTCCCAAACAATTTGAAGGCCCTGTTCTATTTCAAAATTAGGCCCTTACTAGATAAAAACACAACAAATTAAAAAAATATATATATTTCATTTAAATTACAAATAAAATTAAATATATAGAGAGAAAATGACACTGAAATATTATGAAGAAATTTGACTTATTGATTTTAGACTTTTGTATTTTTTTTTTTTACTCTTACCATCCTCGATTTATAGAAATTTTATATCATTTAATTAAAGGAAATAATTATATGAAACTCTTAAAATTTTAAGAGATTCTCTATAAATATAGAGTTGATAAAGTAAAATGAAATTTTAAATTTGTAAAAAAATATAAAAAAAGTCAGTATAAAATAAGTTAATATATTTTAAATCTAATAATTTAATTTATTATCTATATAATAATAATTTAAATATAAATATAATAATAAATTTATTTAATTTTTTAAAATATTATTAAGAAATAAAATTAAACAATGCAAATTTTATATATATATATATATATATATATATATATATATATATATAAACAATAGTCACACAAATAATATTATACAATACTTTAGAGTATGAAAAAATTAATCGCAAATGAATTAATCATATAATAAATATTTAATCATACTAAATTATAATCCTATAACTTCTTCCCACCAAAAATTTCCCGCCAAATCTTTTTCACCAATTAATAAAATTTAAAAATACATCAATTTTTTCTTATTAGATAAGTTTCTTTCTTCTAACAATTTACTTGATTATTGTGTTTCTCTTGATTTTTTTTTACTTTCTGTTCAAGGGTTAAATTTTAAGGTATGAAATATAGTGTATTATAATTTTTGACATTTCTTTTATTATTTTATTCTATTTTCTACTTATCATGTTTTTTTTAGTCTTCAACTAGTCAGAGACCCGTGCTTCCGCACGGGTGATTTTTTTTCTGCTGTAGTATTTTTTTAATGATATGAATAATATAAATAAAAGGAATTATAAGCAATATGCATAATTAAAAGGAATTGTTATACTTGAATAGAGTTAGAGTTTTATTGATTGCTCTGTTATACTCTCAATTCTTTGAAAACCGAATATCCATAGGAATGGTTTTGAAATTTGAAAATAAATACTTTAGTTTTCAAATAAAAGTCATTATTGTTTAAAATAAAATAGACATTTTATTGAAAGTGGCCCTTAAGATTAAACATTATTATCGTATTCATGTGCTAATTTTGTGTGTAATAAAGAACCATATAAAAAAGGACATGTGAGTCGGAGAAAAATTTTTTTTTAACAAATGCAAATGTAAAATTTTAAATATAAATGAAAAATATGAAATAATTTACTTAATTGTAAATTTAACAATAATTATATAGAAAACAATAATCCACAAAAAAATGTTTAAGATAGGTTAAGAACACAATAGCAAAATTGGGTCAGTTAATTTAATAATTAACAGTCCAACAACAATTAAAAGAAAATGATATAGATCACTATGGTTTAATTATAAATGAAAAATGATCATATAAATTCAATTATATTAAATAATCATATAAAAAAATACTATAAGATGGAGATAATAAAAATAAAATATTAACATTTAAAAATAAAAACTATCTCTCAATTAATAGTAATTGTTAATTAAAATAAAATAGCTACTATGTTGATAATGACCTGTGAAATAAAAAAATAATTTGATGCGATATAAAATATATTTAAAAACAAATGTAAAATAAACAATAATCATGGACATTTAATTGTATTAAATAATGATAAAAAATCGTGAGATGGAGAAAAAAATAAAAATAAAGATATTATCTCTCAAATAAAGACAATGATTGATTAAAATAAAATAGACATTATGTTGATAGTGACCCGTGAGATAATAAATAAATAAATAAAAAAAAATTAAAATGAAAGTAAGAAAGTGTGGAAAAATGTGAGAGAAATTTGAAATTTTAATTAAGATAGAGAAAATGTGTAATGATCGATTAAAAAAAATTAAATATTGAGTTGATAGTGGCCCGTGAAATAATTAAATATTTTTGAGAATAATAATTAAATGATCGATTATTAATATTTTTTGTAATAATAGATAAATGTAGAAAAATTAAAATGAAAGTATGAAAAAATGAAATGTGAAGGAAATTTGAAATTTTTAGTAAGATTAAAATTTAAAAATAGATTACTAATATTTTTTGTGATAATAAATAAATTAAGAAAAATTAAAATAAAGGTAAGAAAGTGTGGGGAAATGAAATGTAAAAGAAATTTAAATATGACTTCCATCATCCATGGCTTACATGTGATGTCATCATTCATGCAATAAAGTTGTAGGGAAAATGTTATTTAATTTGGACCAATGAAAAGCTAACACTTGGGACATCCATCCAATAAAGTTGAAAGAGTGAATACTTAATTTGTTAGTTACAAAAATGACCTTTTATTAGTGCAAATAAATTTTGGTGAAAGGGTAATTTAGGCAATTTCGTCAATCTATTATTATTGAATAGATAGTAGATTATGTTCTATTTTATTAATTTATTATATTGTTATATGTCATTTATTTATTTTTCTATTTGTATTTTCTTACACTTTTAATTTATGTATTTTACTAATTGTTGATTATGTTTTTTCGTAGGTATATATTTTAAGCAATTACATAAACACATTTTTTTAATAAAGATATTGTTGGTGTCTTATCTTTATTTTCTATTCCTATTTTTTTTAACTATTTTATTATTGTATACTAATTTAATATGTTTATTTCGCAGCTATATATTTTGAAGTAAACAAAATTAATAATTTACAAACTCATAATTTATTATGATAAATTATCTACAATATCTACATTTTACTCTATAAATTTTACTATTTTAATTTTATGATTTATTTCTATTTTTTAATTTTGTTGAAAATATATTATTATATTTTAAGACACACAAAATATTAAATTATTGTTAATACATATTATTATATTTTAAATTATTAATTTAAACAACAATATTTATTATTAATTGGATAAAAAATTTCCGCACATCATGCGGGTGGACGTCTAGTTATTTAATCATAGTTAAAATTTTATTATTTAAAATAAAATTTATAAAAAATTAAAATAGATAAAATTTAAAAGATCTATAATTTGTAAGTTGTAGATAGGATATAAGATAATAATGTCAAAAAGTAAATAAAAGATAAAAAGGATTCCGTATGGTGGTGTTTTTATTAAAGGAAAAAATAATTAAGTTAATTGCAAAAATAAATTTCAAAAAGGATTCTGTGTGGTGGTGTTTTTATTAAAATAAGAAATATACATAAAATGTAATAAAGAGCGTTTCACCATGTATGTGGTACTTTTTTTTTATTAAAATAGAAAATATAATAAATATAGGACAACTAAAATCGAACCCACGTACGCCAAGTTATAAAAGGAGGTCTTAAACACTCGGCTATCTTTCATCACCATCTCTTATCTATCTACTTCATAATCTCTTAAATTTTTAGAATTTTTCTCACCATCTCTTTTTATAAATTTGCACATGTTCTCAACATTTCTTGCATTTTTTTTGTTGCTATTTTTTCGGTATTTTGTGTAAAGAAGATTGTGATTTGGTAAGAAGTTTAATTTAAAACAAAAATGAAAACATAGTATTTGATGGAGATGGTATGAGAGGTGAGAGAAAACATAGTATTTAATTGGTGAAGAACGAGAAATAAAAAAGAAAAATGAGAACATGATTTTAGATGATATTCAAATAAGATTAAAGACATAAGAGAGCCACTAAGAAGAGAAGATGATACATAAAAATTATGTGGTAGCTGGTGAAGCAATCTCATCTTGAAAAAAGATAGCATTCTGACAAAAATTTGGATAAAAAATACTACATCGTTCCTTTATATAATAAGAGACAATTCACTTTTCTAAATTAATTGAATAATTAACGTATCTAATCTATATATATATATATATATATATATATATATATATATATATATATATATATATATATATACCAGATACATTGATTATTCAATAAATCTAAAAAAACTTTATTAAAATAACCGGAGGTAGTATAAAACTTGCACTTATAGTAGCAATTTGTACTGAATAAAGACATAAAAATTGAATTGTGTTATTAAAGCTGCACAATAAGTAATTTACACAGAAAAAACATAATCAAATTATGTTGATATTTAAATGTGAACGAAATCAGAATAATTCATGAATATTAAAGATGAAGATGAAATTAATCATCCCAAATCAGGATAACATTTCTCAATATATTTAATGTTTAATTAAAAATCATTTTACTATTAATTTATATATATTTGATATCATTATCTAATTATCTAAATGAAAATGATGGTAATATGAAAAAAAAAAAGTTATATGAAAAATTTTTATATCTAAATTTATGATAATATGATAATATTTGATATCGTGAAAATATTTGATAATATGATAAACATTTTAATAAATATTGGATACTTGAAGAAAATAGTCATTACATTATTTGTGCAATTCAAGAAAATATATTACATTATTTATGTAATTAAAGAAAATAAAAGTAAAACCATATTTAAAATAATGTATGAACTCAAACATAGAAAAATGTGATTTTTTTGTAATTATTTAGAGAGATTATATATATATATATATATATATATATATATATATATATATATATATATATATATATATATATATATATATGGAAAAAAATAAATTGCTTATCTAAATACGACAAAATATATGTTGTTTTTAAATTAATTTAAATATTTAAATACGAGAAAAATATATGTTACTTATAGATTAATTTAAAATATATTTAAGTAAATAAGTGAGTCATAATTTTTTATTTATTTTGTAAACAGGAACAAGTTTTCTATTCATCCAAATATTTTTATAAATATAATTTCAAAACAAAATTATATATACTCAAAAAAATAAACTTTTGATTCAAATATTTTTATTTATGAAAAATTTATATTCAAAATCCTAATATAAATATTAATGTGTTTTTTTTAATTTATTAAACTCTTTTGGTTAAGTCATTTTGTCTTTTTTTTTCATTTTTTTTAATTATATTTTGAAAACAAATGCGTGTATTATACCAGTACTCGTGCATAAGCATGGGTATTTTACTAGTTATTTTAATAAAAAATTACTTTTATATTTTATAATTTATTTTAATTTTAAATAAAATATTAAATATGTTTTATATCATTTTACATTTATAAGTTAGTTGAACCGCTAATTTTCCCAACTAATTCAATTAGCTTATCGGCTATTCAGCCTCAACTATCAGTTATAAGATATAAGCTAGCAACCATCAACCATCAATCATAAGCTATAAACATCTACTAATTTATCAATCAACCATTATTTTTACTAAACATACTCAAGATATTTAAAATTTTATAGTAATATAATTAGCAAATAAAATTTAAAAAGTATCCGCAAGATCAACTAAGTAATATGATTCAAATCCAATATAAAAGAATATTCAAATATTATTACAGATAATTAAAATAAAAACATATAACCAATTATATTATCACTAAAGTTTGTAGTCAACTTTTCCTCTTCTTCTTCTCCACAAACCAAAATAAACATACGACGAGCTATCATTCTAAAAACAGACTCCAAAATATGTGTATGTCAACTATGTTTTTATTTTCCAACTAGTCAGAGACCCGTGCTATTATTTGTTATGTAGTATTTTTGAACGATACGAAAAATATGAAGTAAAGAAGTTTGACCAAATTACATATATAAAATGGAAATCGACGATCTAATTTTTTTTACTAATAAGATATTAGTAGTATGAAAATTAAGTTTTAAATTAAAATAATGATCCACAAAACAATAGCAAAATATGGCCAAATATTGAATTAAATAATTGACGGCCCAACAACAATTAAAAGAAAGTGATATGGGTCACTATAGGTTAAAGAATAAATAAAATTGAGAAAAATCATTAAAGATATAATCACATGTGAACATTCCAGACAGACATGAGATAATGATTAATTAAAATAATTTTTAAAAATAAAAATTGTCTCTTAAATTAAAATAATAATTAATTAAATTAAAATAAATAATGGACAGATAGTGACCCGTGAGATAAATAAATTATTAAAATTTATTTTGATAAACATATGAAAAACGTATGTACAGTAATGTATGCGTATTCTTACGGTGTTGGTGTTGTGTCAACTTATTATTTTTTATTTTAAATATAAATACAAAATTTGAAATGATTTAATTAATTCTAAAATTAGCAATACTCATATAAATTTAATTTTATTAAATAATCTTACAAAAAAAACATTTGGATGGAGATAAAAATAATATTTAAAATTAAGGATTTTATATTTTAAATTAAGATAATAATTAATTAAATTAAAATAAATATTGTGATGATAGTAAGCCGTGAAATAAATAAAATTAAAGATATGAACAATTGTTTCTTCAAAGTAGTTCAACTTAGTTCAAAATTTAAATATATGAACAATTTGCTAGTACCATTTATAGGAATTTTTCCCTGATAAACATGAATTGACATAGCCATGTTACTTTGGCATAGACATCTACAATCAATATATTTATAAAATTTTATTAAATTAAAAAAAATTAAATGAAACAAAAAAGTTTATACGTTACTTCATATAAGTTTCTTAATAATAAGCTAATAATATGATCAATCAATTATGGTCAATAATTGATGAAACAAAAATATCAAATTGATGTACAAATTTTTGTAACCAAAAACCTGTGTACTATAGTATATATCACCTTTGGAGAACCTGACAGTTAATCTATTTCAGGATTAACTTCTAACTCAAAATTCAGATATCGATTCGTAATAGCAACGTTTGTTCTATCCAAACTGATTCAATTTTTAAAACATTGTTTGAAATACAAAAACAAAAGAAAATGCATTTGAAACATCTCATGAATAAGAAAGCAAAGGTACCTAATTTACACATGCATAAAATGGTATAGTTCATAACTAAATGTAATACCACTGTTAATGGTCTAATTCAGTTTCAGCTATATTGGTTAGTGTCATACCCCAAAATTTGCCCATACCATTTCCCATATGCAATTTCAAAATCAAGACATAAAAGCTCCAAAACACACTCTCCTATACAAAGGCTCTGAACTAGGGTTTGGGTCATTCAAAGGAAAATCACTGAATCAATGGCTCAAAGTGGTTCCATAGGGTTACCTACATCCCAAAGAATCTCCATGTAAAGTTTCAAGTCAACCAGAGCAAATTGAGTCCCTCAAATCTTGATTAGGTCAACAGTCGACTCTCAAGGGCAAAATAGTCATTTCAAGTCAATATACAGTCAAAGTTCAAGAGATTTGGTCAACAACATCCTCATAACCCTAAAATCATCATTTGATCAAGGGTTGATCATGATGATGCAAGGAAAGATCAGAAAAGTCAAAAGTCAAAAGTTACTATTTTGGGCATGAACTGAAAAGTCAACCAAACTTTGAAAATTCACCAAATATTCATACTTCATCAGAAAAATTCCCACTAAAGCTCATTTTAAAGGGAATTAATTCCAATGGTCCAAGAATCGGAGCTCATAGGTCAATGGTTCAAGAGATATGGCTTCATACATTATAGGTCCTTTTCAAAAGTCAACAAAAGGACACTTTCTTCAAAAGGGCATAAAATGAGAATGGAGAAGAATTTTGATATGAGACCAAAGACATTGGTTAGAGGACTCTCTAAGGTTTCTAAAAAGTCCTAGAACACCTCCATACCTCAAAATTGAGGGAGATACAACTTGTCAAAGTTGGACTATTTTTGAGAAAAAGATATGAAAAGAAAAGGTTCAAAATTCCAAACATTTCCAAATGGGCCTATGTTTTCTTTATCCAAACTTCATCTTAGGCCCATGCACGCCCCAAAATATATATTTTTATATTTTTATTATTATTATTGATATTTATGGTTTTTTATTTATTAAAAAATTATAATTTAATCATGAAAATATTAAAAATAAAAAATATGATTTGTTTCTTCAATTATGAGCCAAGGATTCAAGCAAATATTCTCCAAAAATCAATCAATTTTCGTGCACACAATAATCGGGAAGATATTGGATCATTTAAGCCAAATTTGGAAGGATTCCATAAGATTTTTTCAATCAAATTTCTCAAAAATTCAATCAAAGATTCAATAAAGATTTGTTTGGTTTTATAACCCTAAATCATTCTCCTATAAATGCATAACAAGTCCAAGATGCAAGGGTTCAGAAAATCTGCAGCCAAAGACTCCAAACCCGAGTGCCAAAGTTAGAGAAAATTTCAAAGTTCAATTATGAGATTAAAGCCAATTCAAGGTCTTCCAATCGTTCGTACGCGTTCCCTGAGGTTCATTGAAGGTGTTTGGATCCTTGCTCGACACCAACAACTCCAGAATTACCTCCCATAAGCTAAGGTATGTCGAAACTTTTTTTGATTTGTTTGCATTGATTCATGAGGCATGAACATAAATTGAGTGCATAATCTTGTTTATCTTGTGTTGTTTATCGTTTCTGGATGATTTGGCATGTTATTATGACGTTTCGAGCAAGATACCATTTTAGGGTTCGAGCTCTTTAAATTGGGGCTTCGTATTTGAGGCAAAATTAGGAGAAATTGATGGTGTTTTTGAGTTCAGAAGACTGTGACGATCCTAATAGGAGGGTCGCGAAATACTTCTTTGTTGTTTTGTGGTATTCGCTATTTTGACAGGTGTGGTAGATCGGATCTTTTACAGCGCTCTGGTAATATGCGCTGTAAAAGGTGAATCTCAAAAATCTATGAAGAAGATGATGCGTTGGCGCCACGCAATTGGTCCAGTTTAAACGCGTTTTGGCGCGCGTACTGGGAAGATGCTGAGGGATCTGGTACGCCCTTGTCCCACGCACACGCTATGCACCTTCAACGCTCGTCCGTCAGATCATCACCTAAGGCAATCCAACGCTTCCAGATTCACAGGTCCTCCATAGTCCCTCAGCGAGCGCCGCATACAATCCCAGCTAAGATCGACTTTTCAAGTGCCTTCCGATTACGCGCCATGCCATACTTAAAGCTAAGTATTTTCTTTATTTTTAAAATCTATTTTGTTTTCCTTTTTAATTTTAGGGTTTGCCCTTATATTTTCTGAACTGTGCATACATTCACTTCCTCTATTTTTTGCCTTTCCCACTTTTCAGGGTTTACCTCCTAGGCAACCTCCGACCCTGACCATATCAGATCAAATTCGAAAGCTAAGTACTATTTCGTATTTATTTTAAATAATCATTTTATTTCATTTTGTTTTCTCATCAAATTAGGGTTAAATTTAAATATCAATGAACTGCCTATACACTCACGCCTCGTTGTTCCTTCTTTCAGTTCTCAATGGTCAGAGTCAATGCTTCAGGCAAACCTTGCCCTCAACCCTGTCAGGCAAATGCCAAGCTAAGTACCTTCTCTCTATTCTACTTTTAATTTATTATTCTATTTTCTTTGTGGTTAATGAAGTTTGCCTTCGAACCTGACAATGCACTCACCCTTTTTTGTTTGCCATGTTTCTTTCTTTCAGGGTTCGCCAATTGCCAAAGCTCGAATAGTCGATAACCCTAAAACCTTGACCTTATTTAATTATTACTTGTTCAGACCTATTATTTTATATCCGCTGGTTACAAATCCCCTTTCCTCCGCTGGTTACAATTTCCCTCCCCCATATTACTGTTTCTTGCCTTATATTATCTGCGTGGTTAGTAAAATAGGGAGTGGCAACCATGAATTGAATTTAGAATCGCTAATTTACAAGATAATATAATTGAATATAATCACGTGATTGGTGCACACACGCACGCTTTTGGGTAACCTCTCTGTTGCCTTGTTGCCTGTTGCCTTGTTGCCTGTTGCTTTGTGTTTTTTTGCAGAATAAGCCAAGTCCCTCGAATACGAGGATACCTCAGCCATGTTTCCTCGATAAAAAGGTCACGAACCTAAATGATGCTGCCTTCGATACACAAATGACCTCGACCCTCGGAAGTTGCCTACGGAAAAAGGCTGAGGTATCCTCTGGTTGCCTACGAATAAGGCTTATTCTGATCCTTACCTTAGACTACCTGCCCTTCTATGGCATGGGACGGTCTTATGGCAAAGGATGTTTCGACGACCCTTTAACCTCCAAACGAAAGGCTTCCTGCCCTCTTATGGCAAGGACTGGCCCTTTCATTCTGAAAGGCTAAAAAGAGACCTATCATCTGAGTTTAAGGTAATTGCCCCTAATTGCCTTGCCATGCTCTATTTTCTATATTCTTTCTCAAAATTCTTCAAAAACTGGCTACGCTCATTTTACGAGCTAAAGTCCATTTTTCCTCTTTCATCTACATCTTCTGAAAACGAGCAAGCAAAGCAATTAAGAGCCCATGGAAAACCATGGATGCAAAGGGTGCCTTACACCTTCCCTTTGCATAAATTACCCCCCGAACTTAGATTTCTTTAAAAGGTTTTTTTCTGTTTCTTTTAGCCTTTCTGAATTTGTTTGGATAAAATAAAAGTCGGTGGCGACTCTTGCTTACCGCGACATTTCGATCGATAAAAAGTCAGTTCACCGTATTACAGAACTGGCGACTCTGCTGGGGATAAATTTCGATAAAAGAGGGGTTACCTTAAAAGTTTAGGATTCACCTTAAATGTTTTCTATTGTTTGCTTTGTTTGCTTTATTTTTTGCAGGGCTGTTTTGGGTATTTTGCTCTGTGAAAGATCCTAACCCGAATCTGAGTACCTTAGGTAAATGGCATGAGATCAATGAGACTGCACAGCGTATACTGATGTGGTTGACCTGATGGCCATCGTTAGTGTGACACATTGGTTTGTCCTGGTGTTCCTTGGGATCCGACCTGAGGAAATGCTTGGCTGCCGCGTGGTGTCATTAAGCACTAATTTGTCCTTAGAACATTAGTCGAACTTGACTTTGGCCTATTAGAAAGTAGCGAGATGGCTGGCTTTGGTTCCGACCGAAGTTGGTTGATACTCGAAGCTACACTCATATGGACTGGACTTTCAGGACCTTTTCGGTTGGCGATTCGATTGCCGAACTGAGATAAGCGCCTTCGAGAAAGGTCAATGATATGAGCTCCCTAGAACCCGATCTTTATATAGGACAGGTTTGAACCGACTAAACTTCAGGGGGAGGGTACGCACCTCTGGACTACATGCAAGCCTAACCTTAAGGCAAAATTGTGTGACTTGTGTGTGTTTGTTATCTACTTGACATCATGACATCATAAACATCATAAGCATCATAACATCATGACTAACCATTCGAGGACCAAGGAATTCATCTTTGTTCTGTTTTGTAGGTCATGGAGACTAGAAACACCATTCGAGTTAACTTTGTGAAGATACCTTCCGAACTGAAAGAATTGGTATTAGAGATTCCTGGAGGTTCCCGATTCTCTGAAAGACATGGTCTCTTGCCCAGTTTAGTTACTTCAGGTTTTGACGAAGAAATGATGAGTGTACTATTTCAATTCTTCGATCCCGAGCATCATTGTTTTACTTTCCCGGATTATCAGTTGGTACCTACTATGGAAGAGTTTGCTGACATACTTGGACTCCCCATCCGAGATCAGATTCCGTTCACTGGTCTAGAAGAAATTCCAAAATTAGAAGTTATCGCTCCCGCTTTACATCTTAAGAAGTCTGATATTGATGGTCATTGGGAAACCAGAAGTGGAGTCAAGGGATTCCTCGCTAAGTTCTTATTCGGAAAAGCTCGCATGTTTTTGAAGTCCATGAGTTATCAAGCCTTCGAAGACATATTAGCTTTACTCATTTATGGTTTGGTATTATTCCCTAATCCTGATCAGTTCATTGATGTGCACGCCATAAAGATATTTCTGACACGCAATCCAGTTCCTACCTTGCTTGGAGATATCCTACACTCTCTTCACACTCGTACTATGAAGAAATGAGGGACTCTTATGTGTTGCATACCTTTGCTATCTAAGTGGTTTATTTCGCACTTTCCTCGCTCAGTAATGAGGAACGATCAAAGGCTGAAATGGCATAAGAGAATAATGTCACTCTCTCATTCTGATATCCGCTGGCTTTCCTTATCCAAGGAGAGTGTTACCATCATCGACCGTTGTGGACAATATCCTAATGTGCCGTTACTTGGCATACGAGGGGGTATTACTTATAATCCTTGTTTGGCCTTGCGACAGTTTGGTTACGCTCGAAGAGATGGTCCTCATCAGATGCTTTTACAAAGGGTTGTGTTTGATTATGAAGATGATACTCAAAATCACCGCCGGAAGTTTATACGAGCATGGGATATGGTGAACAGAATTGATAGCAAGAGCTTGGGGCAGAGAAACTCCATTCCTTTGGGGCCTTATCTTAGATGGGTGCGCACTCGTGCTCAACGTCTCGTCATGCCTTATCCATATGTCCTACCTGTGATAGTGGAGCCCGATTGCGAGGAAAAAGTTCCTCAAGTTATTGCTCATCCAGACATGCCAACTGACATCGAAGAATTAAAGAGATCTTGGATTCAATTAAAAGAAGAAAGAGACACTTTTGAAGCTCAGTTTCGTGCTAAAGAAAAGAAAGTATTAGAGCTCACAAGGCTACTTCAAGCGGAGCAAGGCATCAACAACTTCATCGGTTAAAAAAGGAAGCGTCCATGGGAGACTTGAAGACTTTTGTTTTTATTATTTTTTTTTATTCCTAGTTTTATATTTTCATTATTGTAAAAGATACGAATAAAACAAATTGCAAATCCTTTCCCTTAAGTAATATTAATAAAGTTTCTTTTGTTTTGTTTTAAACAAATTTGAATTCCAAGGTCCTCGAAAACATTGCATATGCATAATCATATCATTCATAAACATGGCATCACAGGTTTCACAAAAACAAATGCCTCATTTTCCCGCTGTTTATTTCAGCAAGGAAATGGATCTCGAACAATCTGTCAAAAATCTTCAGGCTCAGAATAACCAGTTCCAGAAAATAATCTTTCACTTGGCCAAGGGGCAAGAAGAATTAAAGGCACTTCTGGCCGAGAAGGAGAAGGACCAACAAAGGGAGCAAGGTGGGCATGATAAATGGAAATCCAAACCTAAGCGGTCATTCACTCTGTTACCCATGCCGCTGTCTCAAGCTCTGCAACAACTGCTCAATCAGAACTTGATAACTCTATTGCCTCCATATTCATTTCCTACTAATCCCGCTCCTGGGTATAAGTATCATGCGAGATGTGCTTATCATTCGAATAGTCCTGGTCATGATACAGAGGATTGTGGACCGTTGAAACACAAGATTCAAGACTTAATTGATGAAAATATCATTGACTTCAACTCACCTGAAGAACCTCGCATGACTAAGGTTGTGTACAATCGAAAAGGTCGCAACGAACACAATCAATCTGTGGGGACATTTCTGATCTCTACACCAGTTCCAAAACAAAGATGCAAGTCAGATGCACCTAGGCGTCAATTCACAAAAATCAATATGACGCTGGCTCAGGCATTACGACACTTGTTGAAGTTAGAGTTGATTACTTTGAAGGACCCTCCGAAGAACCCTAGTACTTCTTCTTCTCGTTACAATCCTAATGCAAGATGTGCATATCACTCTAATAGTCCTGGACATAACACTGACAATTGCTGGACATTGAGGAACAAGATTCGAGATATGATCGATGCTGGTGAAATTGAATTCCCTCATCCCAAGACTCCTGCAGTGATCAATGCTCCCATTCCTGGTCACCACAAGATTGATTAATGTTTAGAAGGATGAACTTTTTAGATCATTAGATTTACTCTCATTTGCGATTTCCTTTCCTGTTTGTTTAAACAATTGGAATTATGATAGACATTATCTGTTTTAATAATCATCATCAGTGCATTGCATATGTTTGTCTTGAATAAATTATTTCGTTATCACTCATTTTAAATTATGTTTTTACTTTGCATGTGTTTTGTGATATTCAACTCCCGCTAAAGTTGTAAGCCTTTTAAGGGAGGATGACGAAAACGATACCGCAACCTCATACAGTATGCTTTTGAGCAGACTATGCTGACGATGTACATGCATTGTTTCAATTCCTAAACAGCGGAGATATAAGGATGTTAATCCCTCGTCAACCCCCTTTGAGCCTAAGAAGTAGAAGTTTCTTTTTTTTTGTATTAAAACCCTTGATCATAACCTGGGGCAGGGTAGTTCTCAGTTTAATTTGGCTATGCATCCTATTTTAAGAGAATCACTCAGTACACCTTCCAACAAGGATTTCAATCACAAGCATTCATCCGCGCACATCAAAGGAGTGTTGGAGATGTCAATGAAAAGACAATGATGGTTCATCAATCATCAAACAAGGCAGTCAATATCTTTCAAAAGGGAAAAAATGAAAAAACATATACACCAAGAAAAGCCTGCTAAGTCAAAAATCAAAAAGGTGACTTAGGCAAAAATCAAGGCATCCCGCTGACTGTAATCTAAAAAGAAAAAAAACAGTTCAGGCAAAAATTAGGGATATCAAAAGGATGAAAACAGAGAAGTCAATAAGTTCCTGAACAACACAATGTTGTAACTACCAAAAGGAAGAAGTGACTGCCATCTCAAAAGTTATCTTTGCTTGTGAACCATCATCATTATCAAAGGTGCAAATCCAAAAGTCTCTTGGAACCTGAATGCATAAGTTTGATTTAGCTGAGCTTAGGACTGAAGATCATCACGAAGAGGGGTGGGTACAATAAACTTTGAGCCATTATCCTTTGTTTCTTAAAACCATGAACCAAGCCACGTTACAACCCTTGAAAGTCCTAATTGAAGCATGGTTAGTTCGAAAGCGTACTGTCACCAAAAGGGTATCCTGACTCCTTAAGGTTTACCAAAAATGCTGAGTTGATATTTCTTTTTTACAAACATCACATTGTTACAAATATCATGCTTTTACAAATGTCATGCTTTATTACATCCTGTTTTAAATGTTTCAAAAAAAAACTCAAGACAAACGTATGCATTGCATCTCATGAATTCATTATTAAACATATTCTGCTACATAATTTCAAAAGTTAGCATCAAAAAAAACTTGCACAGGGTACAACTAATGACTGAAAGTTATCCCGATAGACAAAATTACTCCGAGAAGCGATGTCTCTACGTATACAAGGGGCATGGCCCGTTTTGCCCAATCAATCTGGGGCAATCAAGTCAAGAGTCGAAGAATCTCTCAAATGCCAAAAAGTCAAGAGGCATACATCGCAAGAGGGTTTCGAACTATGTCACGATCAAATCTGGGGCAATCAAGTCAAGATTCCGAGAATCTCTTATGGATACTCGAGCAATCAGGGGCACGCATCCAAGTATACCTAAAGATACCCCCCAATCAACATGGGACATTGTCTCGAGCCTATGAGCGCTGGGAGCATATCACCCATAGTGTACCTCTCATAAAGTCCTCGCGAGGCGAATCTTACCAAAGTTCCTGCTAACTGGGGCAAATCTATGCAAGTCCAGTTTGACATCTTCGATCAACACTCATTGGCACGTTCTAATCAACACAGATCCAGGAATGACAAGTGCTATAATACTGGGGGCAACTCTCAAGACACCCATGTCCCCCCACAGAGCCAGGTTCATAAAATCACATCCTCACAGAGCCAGGTTCATAAAATCACATCCCCGCAGAGCCAGGTTCATAAAATCACATCCCCAACAGAGTTGACATCTTCAACACCACCGACACTTCGTTCTTCTCCAACATGGCTTACTAATATCTTTCATCCCCAGTCAGGATCCATCAAATTACTATTCATCCCCAAGCAGAAGTCATAAATCCCCAGCTAAACATCTTCAAGACAAGACCAGACGTCAAAATCACAAAGACATAGAGATTTATTTTCTCGAAAAAGACAACATAAATCATATTTCGCATACCATACGGCACAAACATATTCATACATCGCATACATCACCTCATAAACATACAAAGTCTCTCATTACATAACACATGCATCATGACATAAGAAAACTAACCTTTACTTTTCAGGATATTGCTGTCTCTGTTTTCAAAGTTAAGTCGACACCTTTGACGGTTCCTTAACGACCTTTCAGAATTAAGTCGATACCTTTGACGGTTCCTTAGTAATCCATTTCAAAGTTAAGTCGACACCTTTGACGGTTCCTTAACGACCTTTCAGAATTAAGTCGATACCTTTGACGGTTCCTTAATGATCCACCTTCATATCTAAGTCGATACCTTTGACGGTGCCTTAATGATATGTTTCGAATATTAAGTCGACACCTTTGACGGTTCCTTAATGATCTACCTTTGGAAGTTAAGTCGATACCTTTGACGGTTCCTTAATGATCCACCTTCATATCTAAGTCGATACCTTTGACGGTGCCTTAATGATATGCTTCGAATATTAAGTCGATACCTTTGACGGTTCCTTAATGATCTACCTTTGGAAGTTAAGTCGATACCTTTGACGGTTCCTTAATGATCCACCTTCATATCTAAGTCGATACCTTTGACGGTGCCTTAATGATATGCTTCGAATATTAAGTCGGTACCTTTGACGGTTCCATAAATAATCCAATTCAGACTTGAGGCGATACCTCAGACGGTTCCTCAACATTCTAAGACTAAAAACAGAAACCTCGCAACAATCAATACTCCAACAACTACCAGATGGCATCTACAAGCCCATCTCCGACAAAAGTCCCTCCTTCAGCTAGGGCAAATTTCTTAGTATTCTAGTGTTCAATCACCTTCTACCTTCAGATACCGACTGGCATACAAACCACTCTACATCTTCAGGTTTAAGATAATTGAACAGGGGCAGCTGTCATACCCCAAAATTTGCCCATACCATTTCCCATATGCAATTTCAAAATCAAGACATAAAAGCTCCAAAACACACTCTCCTATACAAAGGCTCTGAACTAGGGTTTGGGTCATTCAAAGGAAAATCACTGAATCAATGGCTCAAAGTGGTTCCATAGGGTTACCTACATCCCAAAGAATCTCCATGTAAAGTTTCAAGTCAATCAGAGCAAATTGAGTCCCTCAAATCTTGATTAGGTCAACAGTCGACTCTCAAGGGCAAAATAGTCATTTCAAGTCAATATACAGTCAAAGTTCAAGAGATTTGGTCAACAACATCCTCATAACCCTAAAATCATCATTTGATCAAGGGTTGATCATGATGATGCAAGGAAAGATCAGAAAAGTCAAAAGTCAAAAGTTACTATTTTGGGCATGAACTGAAAAGTCAACCAAACTTTGAAAATTCACCAAATATTCATACTTCATCAGAAAAATTCCCACTAAAGCTCATTTTAAAGGGAATTAATTCCAATGGTCCAAGAATCGGAGCTCATAGGTCAATGGTTCAAGAGATATGGCTTCATACATTATAGGTCCTTTTCAAAAGTCAACAAAAGGACACTTTCTTCAAAAGGGCATAAAATGAGAATGGAGAAGAATTTTGATATGAGACCAAAGACATTGGTTAGAGGACTCTCTAAGGTTTCTAAAAAGTCCTAGAACACCTCCATACCTCAAAATTGAGGGAGATACAACTTGTCAAAGTTGGACTATTTTTGAGAAAAAGATATGAAAAGAAAAGGTTCAAAATTCCAAACATTTCCAAATGGGCCTATGTTTTCTTTATCCAAACTTCATCTTAGGCCCATGCACGCCCCAAAATATATATTTTTATATTTTTATTATTATTATTGATATTTATGATTTTTTATTTATTAAAAAATTATAATTTAATCATGAAAATATTAAAAATAAAAAAATATGATTTGTTTCTTCAATTATGAGCCAAGGATTCAAGCAAATATTCTTCAAAAATCAATCAATTTTCGTGCACACAATAATCGGGAAGATATTGGATCATTTAAGCCAAATTTGGAAGGATTCCATAAGATTTTTTCAATCAAATTTCTCAAAAATTCAATCAAAGATTCAATAAAGATTTGTTTGGTTTTATAACCCTAAATCATTCTCCTATAAATGCATAACAAGTCCAAGATGCAAGGGTTCAGAAAATCTGCAGCCAAAGACTCCAAACCCGAGTGCCAAAGTTAGAGAAAATTTCAAAGTTCAATTCTGAGATTAAAGCCAATTCAAGGTCTTCCAATCGTTCGTACGCTTTCCCTGAGGTTCATTGAAGGTGTTTGGATCCTTGCTCGACACCAACAACTCCAGAATTACCTCCCATAAGCTAAGGTATGTCGAAACTTTTTTTGATTTGTTTGCATTGATTCATGAGGCATGAACATAAATTGAGTGCATAATCTTGTTTATCTTGTGTTGTTTATCGTTTCTGGATGATTTGGCATGTTATTATGACGTTTCGAGCAAGATACCATTTTAGGGTTCGAGCTCTTTAAATTGGGGCTTCGTATTTGAGGCAAAATTAGGAGAAATTGATGGTGTTTTTGAGTTCAGAAGACTGTGACGATCCTAATAGGAGGGTCGCGAAATACTTCTTTGTTGTTTTGTGGTATTCGCTATTTTGACAGGTGTGGTAGATCGGATCTTTTACAGCGCTCTGGTAATATGCGCTGTAAAAGGTGAATCTCAAAAATCTGTGAAGAAGATGATGCGTTGGCGCCACGCAATTGGTCCAGTTTAAACGCGTTTTGGCGCGCGTACTGGGAAGATGCTGAGGGATCTGGTACGTCCTTGTCCCACGCACACGCTATGCACCTTCAACGCTCGTCCGTCAGATCATCACCTAAGGCAATCCAACGCTTCCAGATTCGCAGGTCCTCCATAGTCCCTCAGCGAGCGCCGCATACAATCCCAGCTAAGATCGACTTTTCAAGTGCCTTCCGATTACGCGCCATGCCATACTTAAAGCTAAGTATTTTCTTTATTTTTAAAATCTATTTTGTTTTCCTTTTTGATTTTAGGGTTTGCCCTTATATTTTCTGAACTGTGCATACATTCACTTCCTCTATTTTTTGCCTTTCCCACTTTTCAGGGTTTACCTCCTAGGCAACCTCCGACCCTGACCATATCAGATCAAATTCGAAAGCTAAGTACTATTTCGTATTTATTTTAAATAATCATTTTATTTCATTTTGTTTTCTCATCAAATTAGGGTTAAATTTAAATATCAATGAACTGCCTATACACTCATGCCTCGTTGTTCCTTCTTTCAGTTCTCAATGGTCAGAGTCAATGCTTCAGGCAAACCTTGCCCTCGACCCTGTCAGGCAAATGCCAAGCTAAGTACCTTCTCTCTATTCTACTTGTAATTTATTATTCTATTTTCTTTGTGGTTAATGAAGTTTGCCTTCGAACCTGACAATGCACTCACCCTTTTTTGTTTGCCATGTTTCTTTCTTTCAGGGTTCGCCAATTGCCAAAGCTCGAATAGTCGGTAACCCTAAAACCTTGACCTTATTTAATTATTACTTGTTCAGACCTATTATTTTATATCCGCTGGTTACAAATCCCCTTTCCTCCGCTGGTTACAATTTCCCTCCCCCATATTACTGTTTCTTGCCTTATATTATCTGCGTGGTTAGTAAAATAGGGAGTGGCAACCATGAATTGAATTTAGAATCGCTAATTTACAAGATAATATAATTGAATATAATCACGTGATTGGTGCACACACGCACGCTTTTGGGTAACCTCTCTGTTGCCTTGTTGCCTGTTGCCTTGTTGCCTGTTGCTTTGTGTTTTTTTGCAGAATAAGCCAAGTCCCTCGAATACGAGGATACCTCAGCCATGTTGCCTCGATAAAAAGGTCACGACCCTAAATGATGCTGCCTTCGATACACAAATGACCTCGACCCTCGGAAGTTGCCTACGGAAAAAGGCTGAGGTATCCTCTGGTTGCCTACGAATAAGGCTTATTCTGATCCTTACCTTAGACTACCTGCCCTTCTATGGCATGGGACAGTCTTATGGCAAAGGATGTTTCGACGACCCTTTAACCTCCAAACGAAAGGCTTCCTGCCCTCTTATGGCAAGGACTGACCCTTTCATTCTGAAAGGCTAAAAAGAGACCTATCATCTGAGTTTAAGGTAATTGCCCCTAATTGCCTTGCCATGCTCTATTTTCTATATTCTTTCTCAAAATTCTTCAAAAACTGGCTACGCTCATTTTACGAGCTAAAGTCCATTTTTCCTCTTTCATCTACATCTTCTGAAAACGAGCAAGCAAAGCAATTAAGAGCCCATGGAAAACCATGGATGCAAAGGGTGCCTTACACCTTCCCTTTGCATAAATTACCCCCCGAACTTAGATTTCTTTAAAAGGTTTTTTTCTGTTTCTTTTAGCCTTTCTGAATTTGTTTGGATAAAATAAAAGTCGGTGGTGACTCTTGCTTACCGCGACATTTCGATCGATAAAAAGTCAGTTCACCGTATTACAGTTAGGTTTCATCCATATTATGTACCACTATTAATGGTGCATTTAAATTCACATATTCTGTAGTTAAAACAATTAATAATAAAAACTAATAATTTACAGCTTCTGCAAAAACAAAAGCACGTTTTTCTTAAAAAATAATGAAAAACAAACATCCAGCTAATCATCGCTACATTAATATCATTGGTGGTTCTCACCACAAACATAACGTGTTCGTGTATAAAGAATAAAATGTTTAAATCATACTTGGATTGGATTCAAGAATTCATCTGGTATTTCTCCAAGAGTAGCTTCGACATCCGTGGACTCTGAAGCATCAATTTAGGCTTTTGCACCAAGATGAATAAATTCCTGTATAATTCTTCTATCCTCGCCAATTCTACAAAGGATGTCTGCAGCAGAGTTGAACAACTGCAGAAAATTCTCAGTCAGATTGCCTTCGCTTATTGGCTTATGGTAAGTACAAATCAGAAACTACTTGAGAGTACAATTGCAGTATGTTAAAAGTCTAACAAAACTAACCTGATCATTGTATGATTGACCATCCATTGAGATAGCAGATGGGAAGATGGAATTTGTGTCACCTCTAGCCAGATGAACATACACATGCACAATCTTCAAATGAACAAATTGAAGTTTAGTTAGTTCTCGGGAAAATAAAATCAGTGTCATGTACTTGCAACATTACAAAAATAAAATTTATTTATTAATCTATGTTCGTACTTGCAACATTACAAAACCATAAGTTAAAGCATGACATATGGAAAAGTCATAATGAAATACATATAGGCAAAAGACAACCCAGCAATTTAAAATTTAAAAAGTATCCGCAAGATCAACTAAGTAATATGATTCAAATCCAATATAAAAGAATATTCAAATATTATTATAGATAATTAAAATAAAAACATATAACCAATTATATTATTGTTGAAATGCAGTATAGGGCAAGCAACAAAAAAGATTTGGAAATATTGATCCGGGAATTATCGTCCACAGAGATGGTGAGAATGCCATTCAACAGTTTCTATGGTTTTGAGCTCGGGTTTGAATAACAAAAGTATAAGAACGGAAAAGTAAAATATGAACATAGAAAGAATTCATTCTTTGGAAAGATAAGACTTATAAAGCTTTGCATATGATCTACTTCTTACCAACGTAAACTTGTCGACCAGTTATACTCAACCTACGATACTCATCTATGTTATCACGTATCTCTCACATAAGCGTCCATCTCTGGAGCACAAACGAGATCATCTCACAACTAAGGTTATCTCTAACGCAAAGTCGCAAGAACATCCGTATTCTCGCGTCGGCGATCTCTCGCGCGCCACTCAAACACGAAAGCATTAAGAACGGATACCCACAATGATTGTTAGCTCTAAATCTATCTCTAGAGTTCAGAAACTAACAGATAATCATCCTAGATAAGGATTCAAGAAGTTTATCTCTAAAGCAACCCAAATCCCGAGCACAGAGCACAAATCTAAGACAACAATCAACATAGATATGTAAAGCAAGTTTTATATAACGCCATGATCAACAAATATACATGAGTTCAAAGTAAAATCATATACAAAACCCAACCAAAGAGAAATACACAAAGAAAAAGAGAAATGAACCGAAGATCTCCCGGTTTGTCAGCTCCGTTCGATGCTCAATCCACCCCCGATCATCCTTATGCAACCTCCGAAGTTGTTTTCTAAGCCAATTCTACTCTAAGAATGAAGTTGATGGTGTTGGGACTCAAAAATACCCAAACCATAACCTAAAAATTGTGTTTTGGCCCCTTTTAACGAGCTGCTGTCTTAGCAGGTCCGCTTAGCGGACCCCTTCCGCTCAGCGGACTCAAAATTGCATCCAGACGCTGATTTGCTCCGCTGGAGCTCCGCTCAGCGGACCCCCTCCGCTTAGCGGAGTCTGCTAAAAATCTGATTTTGTTTTCGCCATAACTCGAGAACCGTAACTCCGAATTGCGCCCGGTTCGAAGCGTTGGAAAGCTTATTCAATGCTCTATCCAATAATGAATGAATGGAAACCAAAATGATGATTTTGGTCAACCTTATTTTGATCCTATGGAAGTCCGCTTGACGGTGGCTAAGCGGGTTTACACCAAAACTGCGAAATCGAAGCCGTGCCTTTGACACTTTATTCCTCAAGGCTCCAATAAGCTTGAATACCTATAAAAACAAAGGAAAAACTATCAAATGGTATAAAAGTATATGAAAATACAACTATTCACAAAGTATACGTATTTATACACAAAACGAGGAATTATTCAAACGGTATTAACAAAAGTATCGATAAGTGCCACTATTTACATACTCAAAATATCGACATTTTGGCACTTATCAAACTCTCCCCAACTTGAAACTTTGTTTGTCCTCAAACAATGTCAAATAAATCAAAGAATCAAAAGTCATAAACTAAAGAATTGTGAATCAACAAGTTTTGAAAACCAAAAACAAATGTATGGCTCAATACAAAAACGTATAAACAAAGTAAATACTTACCACTATCCTACAACGACAACATGTAAACGAAATGAATCCTAAGCACAAAAAGCATACAAAACATTCTAACACAATACATGCTCACATCATGAATCACACCTAGCAAAAATTCATCAATGGATGAAGAACACACAAAGGTGAAGGACTTTTAACACTCATCCAACAATCTTGCAAACAAAAGATTAAATTATGCATTCATCCAAAAATCACATTGAAGATACAAAAGCAAGAATCACGAGGACTTTTCAAGGTTGTAATGTGGCTTGGTTAACAAACAAGGGATATGTCCTAAGGCTAATCGAAACAAAAACTTGCCTAAACCTAAGGGAGTGATCAATCCACCAAAGATTTAAACAACACAATTCCGATCAAACTTCTTCCTTAACCACAAGTTTCTCAAGCCAATCACAATACTTATTAGCACAATTATTCACTTATCTTTTCTTTTTCTTTTTCAAAACTTTTTCATTTTTTTTTCTTTCTTTTTCTTTTCTTTCTTTTCACTTTTTTTTCTTTTCAACCTCATAGCAACAACCAAATAAGTGCACAATCATTTCTCTCCCCTACTTGAATTCAACCACATCATCATGTGAATACTCCCTACTTTCTAAGGCAAGGTAAGAATTCATGCCAAAAATCATGGTTGAGGGTTCAAGAAAACACAGAATCAATCATCCATGCAAAAATGAGAACTAAACACTCAAAGATAAGCATTTAGCAAAAACAACATGGACATTGACAAAAAGGCTCAAAAGGGTTAACAAATGATCACACACTCACAAGGTGAATTGACTATTTGGTTTTGGTGGTTGTGCTCAAAATGAAACAAAATGCCTTGATCCTTTTCATGCTTTCATAAAATCAACATAAACAAAAGATTAAGCATCATAAAATCCAGTTAAAACAAAGATTGTGGCCTCCAGCATATATGAACAATGGAAAGCTTCCTCACATTTATGGTTTGGGAACTAAAGTGATTCAATCAACAAGCAAGTAATGCAAAAGAATGAATGGTATGGTAATTGTACAAATGAAAAGTTTCCTAAACATGTTATGCTATAGAAAGCGATAAATGAGTACCTTGAATTATATGAATTCAAAAACAATATCCTACCATACATCCGCAAGTTGAAACACTCAAGCTTCGGAAAATCACCTCAAAAATCTTCGAATCACCGAACAAAATTTGAGTACAAACAACCAACAAAAGAATTAGAAAAACAAAACTAATATATATTACTAATTAGCCTTGGTGAGAGTGGGAAAAAGGAGTGAACCAAGTGGAATAGGAACCCCACTGGTACAAAGCAGAAAAACAAAATTCTGCTATGCTCGCTTAGCGAGCTCTGCTCCGCTTAGCGGACATAGCAGAAACCAGAAAAATCAGAACAGGATCTGTTGTTCCAATCACTCACCACTTCACCTAAATACCTCATAAATAGAAATATAAACAATATTTACAACCGTTGGGGTGCCTCCCAACAAGCGCTTGTTTTACGTCGTTAGCTCGACGCCTTTATTGTTTCGGTGTTTGGAAAGTAGACTCCTCTCGTCATGCCATGGTAACGTCTCACCGCACAAGCCTAAAGAAAGTTTCCTAACCAACCACTCAACAAATGTTACTGGTACAAATATATACAATGATTAAACGAACATAAAGGAAAACACAAGTATACAAATATGTACAGGAACAAACACATATATACAAACATGAAACACTTATAACTATTAACATACACAAAGAGAAAGTTGGTGAATGTTGGATGCACGAGTTGAAAAGTGAAGATTTGTAAGTAAAGAGCTAATCCGAGATCAACATGTTTCACCAACATTCACCAACAAAAGTATACTTGTATGTAACATATACAAGTAAAACTATATGGTGAACATAAACAAGTAAACATGTATAAGTAAGTATATATACAAGTGAAACTATACAATATATACGATATATACAAAGCTCAAAACCACGAAAACTATTGCGATGCAATCACAACCATCCCCGGCAACGGCGCCATTTTGTTGAAATGCAGTATAGGGCAAGCAACAAAAAATATTTGGAAATATTGATCCGGGAATTATCGTCCACAGAGATGGTGAGAATGCCATTCAACAGTTTCTATGGTTTTGAGCTCGGGTTTGAATAACAAAAGTATAAGAACGGAAAAGTAAAATATGAACATAGAAAGAATTCATTCTTTGGAAAGATAAGACTTATCAAGCTTTGCATATGATCTACTTCTTACCAACGTAAACTTGTCGACCAGTTATACTCAACCTACGATACTCATCTATGTTATCACGTATCTCTCACATAAGCGTCCATCTCTGGAGCACAAACGAGATCATCTCACAACTAAGGTTATCTCTAACGCAAAGTCGCAAGAACATCCGTATTCTCGCGTCGGCGATCTCTCGCGCGCCACTCAAACACGAAAGCATTAAGAACGGATACCCACAATGATTGTTAGCTCTAAATCTATCTCTAGAGTTCAGAAACTAACAGATAATCATCCTAGATAAGGATTCAAGAAGTTTATCTCTAAAGCAACCCAAATCCCGAGCACAGAGCAAAAATCTAAGACAACAATCAACATAGATTTGTAAAGCAAGTTTTATATAACGCCATGATCAACAAATATACATGAGTTCAAAGTAAAATCATATACAAAACCCAACCAAAGAGAAATACACAAAGAAAAAGAGAAATGAACCGAAGATCTCCCGGTTTGTCAGCTCCGTTCGATGCTCAGTCCACCCCCGATCATCCTTATGCAACCTCCGAAGTTGTTTTCTAAGCCAATTCTACTCTAAGAATGAAGTTGATGGTGTTGGGACTCAAAAATACCCAAACCATAACCTAAAAATTGTGTTTTGGCCCCTTTTAACGAGCTGCTATCTTAGCAGGTCCGCTTAGCGGACCCCTTCCGCTCAGCGGACTCAAAATTGCATCCAGACGCTGATTTGCTCCGCTGAAGCTCTGCTCAGCGGACCCCTTCCGCTTAGCGGAGTCTGCTAAAAATCAGATTTTGTTTTCGCCATAACTCGAGAACCGTAACTCCGAATTGCGCCCGGTTCGAAGCGTTGGAAAGCTTATTCAATGCTCTATCCAATAATGAATGAATGGAAACCAAAATGATGATTTTGGTCATCATTATTTTGATCCTATGGAAGTCCGCTTGACGGTGGCTAAGCGGGCTTACACCAAAACTGCGAAATCGAAGCCGTGCCTTTGACACTTTATTCCTCAAGGCTCCAATAAGCATGAATACCTATAAAAACAAAGGAAAAACTATCAAATGGTATAAAAGTATATGAAAATACAACTATTCACAAAGTATACGTATTTATACACAAAACGAGGAATTATTCAAACGGTATTAACAAAAGTATTGATAAGTGCCACTATTTACATACTCAAAATATCGACATTTTGGCACTTATCAATTATCACTAAAGTTTGTAGTCCACTTTTCCTCTTCTTCTTCTCCACAAACCAAAATAAACATACGACGAGCTATCATTCTAAAAACAGACTCCAAAATATGTGTATGTCAACTATGTTTTTATTTTCCAATACCATCTTATATAACTTTTTTGAACATCTCCTTCATATTCCAATTAAATTTATTTTTAAGGGCATGCAAAGTGAGCTATAACACATGACTCAAAATTGATCACATTTAAAATCTCATTTGTTTTCCACAAATAAATAGTAGATAAATAGAGGTCTATTTATTTTGGAAAATTCTTAGGTAGACTATAACATAAGAAATTCTTTTACACAACTCATCACAAAATTTTAATTAATTAAAAACCAAATACATAATTTTTCTCTACTTCATAATCTCAACCACCTCATAAATTCAATTAAAAAAATTTTTAAAAAAATTCTTCTAATTGGTTGTTCCTAAGAATATGGATTAAGGGTCGTTTCCATGCAAGAATTTCTCATTTATTTTCTCATAGTTAAACTATAATTAATTTACACATAACCTCCTAAAATTTGAAAAGATTTTGACTGCAATTGTTCATCAATTTCTATTTGTCTTATCTCTATATTAATTTGAACATGCAAATACATTTGCACGAGAATGCCCATTGATCCCTCTTTCTTCTTGAGTCTTTACAAACATTTCAAGCGACATATGTGACATTCGTATGGGGTGAGATTGGTTCCTCCACTGACAAGACAGCCACAACATCCACAATTTGATCTATTACGAGCACAAGAGACGAAGCTTCTCTAGACAAGGTAGAAGAAGGTGTCGGAGTCGGGTAGTAGACATCAAATGAGAGGGGGTAGATTCTGAAGTACTAGTATTCACCACAACACATATACATTGTGCACCAACAAGGATGTAGAACATATTCATCTTGCTTACTTTTTCATGGTATCTCCAAAATACAATCACGCATGTAAAAAAAAGCATGAAGACTATGTTCTCACCGAAAATCTTCATTCTCTCCTCAAGATTTACTAAAATCAAAATATTATGAGTGTTAATTCACCTTTCCCTCACGTAAGTAGAAGGAACCTCACCTAGTTCGAATCCATCCTCATATCCAAGTCCTTGAAACTAAGGTTGCATTTTCTCCTTCGCTGTCACCTCGTCTAGAGAAAGAGAATCCGACTTGGTGCATTAAAAGAAATCAGACCGGTTAAAATGAAGTCTGGACCAGTATTTTAGTTATAGAGCTCAACAAGGGAGAGGAGGATCAGTAGGAAGGTAACGTAAAACAGAGTGAGCCGCAAAAGTAAGAGGTTTCAGGAATAAAAAAGCGTCCTAGAAAATTGCCTCAATCTAGAGTAAATAGGTCGAACCACTAATGAACCAAATGAGAGTAAATGTGCCCTGATTGCGAAAATAAAATTAAGCCGAAGCATAGGAAGCCAAGGCACCGAGATTACCTCCCTGATTCACTCTAGAAATAGACTTAAATGAGTCAAGCGCTTTAGTAGAAATAACTCTGTTGGGGAAAAACTTCCTTATCTGCTCCACAATTTATTCGCTGACTTTGAGCATATCCTGCATTGTCTGCTAAAGAGAGTCATTGAGAGCCCACCTCAAACCTCCCATTTCATCTTGGAGGGGTTTCAAGGCCTCCTGTGATCCGTCACCTGACAAGCCTTCTCCTTAAAATAATTATAAGCAATCTTATATCGCTCCTCTGCATCTTTAAAGGTTCCCTCAAACTCAGTTACTCGAGCCGCCAGAATAGAAGGAGAGTCATGCACTTTCACCTCCTCTTGCAAAGAGTTTACAGTTTTAACCTACTCATGTAGAGTAATAAATTCTTTCCGAGGATGATGCATTTCAACTCCATAGCTTCAACCTTCTCTTTCCAAGTATCCCCCTCCTTGAAGGGACTACCCGAGACCAAGATAACACCTCGTCCAGTAGAGACAAAAGAAAAAAATAGAATCATCTTTTAAAATGTTATGAGCAAGCTCAGAAGCCATTTCTATCTTATCCATCTTAGAAAGATTTTGGATGAAGGATAAATTTGACACCGAGACAATAGCAACACGAAGTTCAGCTCCAAGGCCTTGTAGAATCTTTATATTGAATATGGTTGACCTTCTAAAGAACACATGAGATCAATCTTCAATAATGATGATTTCCAATTTATCACCTTGAACAATCTCTTGATTATCCTTGTTGTATTTGATTTTAATCACATCCTCCAACAACTCACATAATTAATCAAATCTTTATTAGAAAGATTGAGATCTTTGATTGATTTAAATTAAGCGTTCCACATGCAACTTTGTTAGAATAAGATCTTTTCCAAATTCAAACTCAAGCTAGCACACTTATATATCTGTTATAACAGAAAAGGAAACAAATCTTAAATGGACAAGATATACTTCAATTTATTTGGCATGACGGTTGACCAAAATTCTGTGATTTTATAAAATATTTTTCCAAACTTATTTGGATTGGCAAATTTTTTCTCAAAAGCAATCTTCTTAGAAACAAACACAATCACACTCAGATTTATTCACGAAATCTTGCTAATAGACTGAGGCTAGATGTTGCACCTCATTCTAGAACGTTTTGTCCCACATGATGTCTCTTCACAATTTACATCATGTATTGCAATTTGTTGAAAGTATTTGTCGGTAAATATTTTCGGTAATATATCGTATCCACAGGGATTGGTTAATATCACTGCCGTTCTATAGTTAATTATTTTGAGTTAGAAAAAGTAATTGGATTTGTTTTATGATTATGATACTATCAAATTTAAACAATAATTTAAATGCAAATAATGAACGTTTGTTAACGATTAAGGAAGTATGTTGAGCTTTAGGGTTCATCAACCTATTCCTATACAACTTATCAATTAATTCACAATTGAACAATCATTTGAATTACTATCTTCACTTATCCTCAAATATGATTCCATGTCTGCAAATCAAATTAGATAAACTTTTACCGGTATGAGATTCGATCTCTCCAAATATCAATATCGATAATAGTAATAAGGAACGATAATTACGAAAACTCAATCACAATTCCATCTCTGCAAATTGATATTGAATCAATATAGTAACCTAGGGCAAAAGTTAAAATCCTTTCTTTCGATCAAAGATTCAACAATGGTGTAAAGTAAAAACAAGGTTTCTTATTGATAATAAATTCAAACAATTGTTCATAGGAAATAATTAATGGCAGTGTATATTCATAGGTTAACTACTACCTTAAACTCAACAAGAGGAATTTAGCTCTCCATAGACATGAAGAACACACAAGAATTAATAGAGGGATTCATCTTCATCAACGGAATGTCTTCAATTGGTAAAGATTTGGCCTTCGATTGTTGTTCTCGGCTTCAAACTTAGAATGCTCTCCTAATTTCGCTCACAAAACAATACTCCTTTCACTTGGAAGCTAGAACTTCTATTTATAAGTTTTGGGCTTTTAACGCCGAGGCCGCGGCGCGGCAACGGATGTGCGCGGCGCGATCACAAACAGAGACTTTGGCGCGGCGCTGGCTAGAACTCCCGCGGCGCGCCCTTGTCAAACTTCATCTTTTTGCTTTGCCTTTGATACTTCCAGCTTCCTTTCCTCTTCATGTTTTCCTAAAGCTCCAGTTCAGCTCTAAACCTGCATCAATAACACCCACAAGTGATTCGATTTGCTTTACACATGAACTAAACCTTTTCAGTTCAATTCTCATTAAAAACCTATGGATCTATCACAATTTGCATTAGTTTAGACCAGAAAATACTTATATTAACACATGAATTTACCATTAATTCACTCCTAACAAACTCTCCCCAACTTAGAGCTTTGTTTGTCCCTAAACAAAATTACTTACCTCCAACTAAACATACCGACAATCATGCAACAAGTTTTTCAAAAAGGTTTTCAAGTGGTTCAATTCAGTAACCAAGTCAAATACTCCTCCTCCTCCTGCAAGCTCAGAACATATACACGAAACAAATTTTGAAAGCAAATTACCTCCAGAAGTTCAAAACACTACACAATTGAAATTGAATCAGCACTAATCACTCTCATAAAAAAGTATGATGAATAACAGAGGGGTTAAACACTCATCCAAACAATTAAATCAACAAGAATCCATATCATACGTTCACCAAATTGTTAGCATCAAGTCCTGTGGAATCTGAGAATCAGAAGGTCTTTCTAAGGTTGTAATGTGGTTTAGATTCAAAGAAAAGAAGATACTCAAGGGTTGTTCCTAATCTAGGGAAGCATCCAAATCATAACTCATTCCTTCTTCTCTATACTTTAGCTTTCTCACCCGTTCATCCTTTTCCATTCGTAGCTCAGTGTTTCTTTTTCTTTTCTTTTTTTTTCCAACAACTGTTTAGATTCAAACGTTGTTCTTTTTCAAAAAAATTTCAAGCTACGAATTTCTTTTGTCCTTCGCAGATTACCACCTGTACTTACTCTTCTTTTGATTGTGACTCTCCCCAACTTGGAGATCAACCTGTATCTAGATTATATGAATGCTCCCCTACTTTCAGGTATTTTCCTTGGTGTATATTATGATGCTTATCTTGACCTCAGGCTCAACGAATGGTTAGCAAAAAGATCACACTCTCACAGAAGAAAATAAGTTTTACGTTAGAATAGGCTAAAAGAACTCTCAGATTCAAACAAGTGCTTAAATCACTTTCACAGATTTCCACAAACGATGCAACAACCGGTTTAGCATGATACAAACAAGTCAAAACAATTGATGGTCTCCTGCATATAGTAAACAATGGAAAGCTTTCCTCACAATGGTTAAGGCTAAACCGATCCAATAAAATAGTGTACCATAAAGAACTTCTGTTAAGAATTTACTAACAACCTAAATTTCATGCACACATTAGGAGTTTGAGTTCAAAAATCCATACCTGCTTTGTCACTTTATTGAAAAAGAAAGTGAAAACTTAAATTTTTTTTTTTCAAAAAATTTCACTCACTACCACTTTCACGCATGTTGCTCCATTGTTGGTACTTTGCTTGAGATTTTCATTATGCTGTGGGACTACTCATTCTAAACTGGGGACAAATAACAAACATAAAAGCATAAAATTGAAAAATGCAAAAGAGTAAATCCACCCCCAAACTTGAACTAAACATTGACCTCAATGTTTCAGAACAAGCCCGAGAGGGTTGACTCACAAGGGGTATTGCCATATCAATTGATTCTTCCTAGCTTTCACCAGAAAGGTCCCCTTATTATTTCCTGAAATAAAAATAAACAAAACAAAATAAAACATTAGAAGTGTGGGTTACCTCCCACGAAGTGCCTCGTTTAACGTCACATGGCTTGACGGATCATGGTTCAATCATCAACCATTGTCTCTTTTTCTTGGTACTTTTCTTACCAATGTGAAGCCCCAAAAGTATTTAAAGTTTGCTTGTTTGGTTTCTTCATCCTTAATTCTTACCACTTATCTCGCGATCTCTCTTCCTTCATTTGTTTTTTCCTCTCCTCAAGAAAGATAACCTCCTTATCCGTTAATTTCTTCGTCAGTGAGAACCTATCCTTGATGACTTTGACAAATTTTGGCTTTAACTCTAAACCTTTTAAAAATGGGATGGTGATTTGCAAACGGCTAAACATTTCCATTGGCCGAAAGTAATGACTACTCTTCTTCAATTCTAAGTCCACCATATTCTCTTTTGAAGAAGTTTCAAATTTTGAAGTTTCTACCTCATTCACGACTTCTTTGAATATATCCTTCTTTTTTGTTCCTTCGCCTAACACATCATCTACTTTTTTAGGAGGTCTTGGATAAGGTAGCTTCATTGCGAGCTCATACTCACTTTCTATATTTTTCTTGATGTTTACATGCTCTATATTATCCTTTTCAACAACATCTTCCTTGTCATCATCATTGTTTTCAACTTCCTCATCAATCACTTTTACATTCCTTATAGAAGTAGCATTGCAGGTTTCTACACAAGTCATAGGGTTTTGAAAAGTTGAGACTTGACTTACGTTTTGCTCGGTGAAGAATTTGGTAAGTTGAACATCTTACGTTTCCCGGTTTTGTTGAATGGCTAAAGAGAATTGCATGAATTGATTCATGGTTTCCTCTAACTCAGTGGGTCCTCTTTGATAACCTTGATTATAGTGTGAAAACCCTTGTTGTTGGTATTCATGGTTAGCCATATGATACTCCATCGCATCTTCCGGTGTGCACCATCCGATATCATGAAACTCATTAACTTGAGGTTTGAACTGTGACACACTTTGAAGGAGATACTCCATTTGTCGAGTTAGGATCTCGTTTTGAGCATGAATCGCAACATTTATATTTGGGTCCCACATTCCGAAAAACAAAAATCTACAAAACTAGCACACAAGTGAAATAACAAGAAAAAAATAATAATAAAAAAAATCAAAATTAAAAAACTATTGCAATAACAAAATCTAAAATAAAGTAACTATCTAAAAATCTAAAATAAAGGCACTAAACTAAAAAATCTAAAATAGAGTAACTAACAAAAAAAATCTAAAAGAAAGGAACTAAACTAAAAATCTAAAATTAAGTAACTAAACAAAAAAAAATCTAAAATTAAATAAATAACTAAAAAATCTAAAATTGAGTAAATAACTAAAAATAGTAGTGTATGTTCCTCTCCTCGCGGTCCTCTCGATCTCGGGATCAAAAAGAAGTTGATCGCTGGAAACTTTGCTGCGCATACACTAAATCTGCAAAAACTAACAAACACGTGAAACAACCAGAAAAATAAAAATAACTCAAAATAAAAACTATTGCAATGCGAGCAATATTGACACCAATCCCCGGCAACGGCGCCAATTTGTTGAAAGTATTTGTGGGTAAATATTTTCGGTAATATATCGTATCCACAGGGATTGGTTAATATCACTGCCGTTCTATAGTTAATTATTTTGAGTTAGAAAAAGTAATTGGATTTGTTTTATGATTATGATACTATCAAATTTAAACAATAATTTAAATGCAAATAATGAACGTTTGTTAACGATTAAGGAAGTATGTTGAGCTTTAGGGTTCATCAACCTATTCCTATATAACTTATCAATTAATTCACAATTGAACAATCATTTGAATTACTATCTTCACTTATCCTCAAATATGATTCCATGTCTGCAAATCAAATTAGATAAACTTTTACCGGTATGAGATTCGATCTCTCCAAATATCAATATCGATAATAGTAATAAGGAACGATAATTATGAAAACTCAATCACAATTCCATCTCTGCAAATTGAGATTGAATCAATATAGTAACCTAGGGCAAAAGTTAAAATCCTTTCTTTCGATCAAAGATTCAACAATGGTGTAAAGTAAAAACAAGGTTTTTTATTGATAATAAATTCAAACAATTGTTCATAGGAAATAATTAATGGCATTGTATATTCATAGGTTAACTACTACCTTAAACTCAACAAGAGGAATTTAGCTCTCCATAGACATGAAGAACACACAAGAATTAATAGAGGGATTCATCTTCATCAACGGAATGTCTTCAATTGGTAAAGATTTGGCCTTCGATTGTTGTTCTCGGTTTCAAACTCAGAATGCTCTCCTAATTTCGCTCACAAAACAATACTCCTTTCACTTGGAAGCTAGGGCTTCTATTTATAAGTTTTGGGCTTTTAACGCAAAGGCCGCGGCGCGGCAACGGATGTGCGCGGCGCGATCACAAACAGAGACTTTGGCGCGACGCTGGCTAGAACTCCCGCGGCGCGCCCTTGTCAAACTTCATCTTTTTGCTTTGCCTTTGATACTTCCAGCTTCCTTTCCTCTTCATGTTTTCCTAAAGCTCCATTTCAGCTCTAAACCTGCATCAATAACACCCACAAGTGATTCAATTTGCTTTACACATGAACTAAACCTTTTCAGTTCAATTCTCATTAAAAACCTATGGATCTATCACAATTTGCATTAGTTTAGACCAGAAACTACTTATATTAACACATGAATTTACCATTAATTCACTCCTAACAAACTCTCCCCAACTTAGAGCTTTGTTTGTCCCTAAACAAAATTACTTACCTCTAACTAAACATACCGACAATCATGCAACAAGTTTTTCAAAAAGGTTTTCAAGTGGTTCAATTCAGTAACCAAGTCAAATACTCCTCCTCCTCCTGCAAGCTCAGAACATATACACGAAACAAATTTTGAAAGCAAATTACCTCCAGAAGTTCAAAACACTACACAATTGAAATTGAATCAGCACTAATCACTCTCATAAAAAAGTATGATGAATAACAGAGGGGTTAAACACTCATCCAAACAATTAAATCAACAAGAATCCATATCATACGTTCACCAAATTGTTAGCATCAAGTCCTGTGGAATCTGAGAATCAGAAGGTCTTTCTAAGGTTGTAATGTGGTTTAGATTCAAAGAAAAGAAGATACTCAAGGGTTGTTCCTAATCTAGGGAAGCATCAAAATCATAACTCATCCCTTCTTCTCTATACTTTAGCTTTCTCACCCGTTCATCCTTTTCCATTCGTAGCTCAGTGTTTCTTTTTCTTTTCTTTTTTTCCAACAACTGTTTAGATTCAAACGTTGTTCTTTTTCAAAAAAATTTCAAGCTACGAATTTCTTTTGTCCTTCGCAGATTACCACCTGTACTTACTCTTCTTTTGATTGTGACTCTCCCCAACTTGGAGATCAACCTGTATCTAGATTATATGAATGCTCCCCTACTTTCAGGTATTTTCCTTGGTGTATATTATGATGCTTATCTTGACCTCAGGCTCAACGAATGGTTAGCAAAAAGATCACACTCTCACAGAAGAAAATAAGTTTTACGTTAGAATAGGCTAAAAGAACTCTCAGATTCAAACAAGTGCCTAAATCACTTTCACAGATTTCCACAAACGATGCAACAACCGGTTTAGCATGATACAAACAAGTCAAAACAATTGATGGTCTCCTGCATATAGTAAACAATGGAAAGCTTTCCTCACACTGGTTAAGGCTAAACCGATCCAATAAAATAGTGTACCATAAAGAACTTCTGTTAAGAATTTACTAACAACCTAAATTTCATGCACACATTAGGAGTTTGAGTTCAAAAATCCATACCTTCTTTGTCACTTTATTGAAAAAGAAAGTGAAAACTTAAATTTTTTTTTTCAAAAAATTTCACTCACTACCACTTTCACGCATGTTGCTCCATTGTTGGTACTTTGCTTGAGATTTTCATTATGCTGTGGGACTACTCATTCTAAACTGGGGACAAATAACAAACATAAAAGCATAAAATTGAAAAATGCAAAAGAGTAAATCCACCCCCAAACTTGAACTAAACATTGACCTCAATGTTTCAGAACAAGCCCGAGAGGGTTGACTCACAAGGGGTATTGCCATATCAATTGATTCTTCCTAGCTTTCACCAGAAAGGTCCCCTTATTATTTCCTGAAATAAAAATAAACAAAACAAAATAAAACATTAGAAGTGTGGGTTACCTCCCACGAAGTGCCTCGTTTAACGTCACATGGCTTGACGGATCATGGTTCAATCATCAACCATTGTCTCTTTTTCTTGGTACTTTTCTTACCAATGTGAAGCCCCAAAAGTATTTAAAGTTTGCTTGTTTGGTTTCTTCATCCTTAATTCTTACCACTTCAACTCGCGATCTCTCTTCCTTCATTTGTTTTTTCCTCTCCTCAAGAGAGATAACCTCCTTATCCGTTAATTTCTTCGTCGGTGAGAACCTATCCTTGATGACTTTGACAAATTTTGGCTTTAACTCTAAACCTTTTAAAAATGGGATGGTGATTTGCAAACGGCTAAACATTTCCATTGGCCGAAAGTAATGACTACTCTTCTTCAATTCTAAGTCCACCATATTCTCTTTTGAAGAAGTTTCAAATTTTGAAGTTTCTACCTCATTCACGACTTCTTTGAATATATCCTTCTTTTTTGTTCCTTCGCCTAACACATCATCTACTTTTTTAGGAGGTCTTGGATAAGGTAGCTTCATTGCGAGCTCATACTCACTTTCTATATTTTTCTTGATGTTTACATGCTCTATATTATCCTTTTCAACAACATCTTCCTTGTCATCATCATTGTTTTCAACTTCCTCATCAATCACTTTTACATTCCTTATAGAAGTAGCATTGCAGGTTTCTACACAAGTCATAGGGTTTTGAAAAGTTGAGACTTGACTTACGTTTTGCTCGGTGAAGAATTTGGTAAGTTGAACATCTTGCGTTTCCCGGTTTTGTTGAATGGCTAAAGAGAATTGCATGAATTGATTCATGGTTTCCTCTAACTCAGTGGGTCCTCTTTGATAACCTTGATTATAGTGTGAAAACCCTTGTTGTTGGTATTCATGGTTAGCCATATGATACTCCATCGCATCTTCCGGTGTGCACCATCCGATATCATGAAACTCATTAACTTGAGGTTTGAACTGTGACACACTTTGAAGGAGATACTCCATTTGTCGAGTTAGGATCTCGTTTTGAGCATGAATCGCAACATTTATATTTGGGTCCCACATTCCGAAAAACAAAAATCTATAAAACTAGCACACAAGTGAAATAACAAGAAAAAAAATAATAATAAAAAAAATCAAAATTAAAAAACTATTGCAATAACAAAATCTAAAATAAAGTAACTATCTAAAAATCTAAAATAAAGGCACTAAACTAAAAAATCTAAAATAGAGTAACTAACAAAAAAAATCTAAAAGAAAGGAACTAAACTAAAAATCTAAAATTAAGTAACTAAACAAAAAAAAATCTAAAATTAAATAAATAACTAAAAAATCTAAAATTGAGTAAATAACTAAAAATAGTAGTGTATGTTCCTCTCCTAGCGGTCCTCTCGATCTCGGGATCAAAAAGAAGTTGATCGCTGGAAACTTTGCTGCGCATACACTAAATCTGCAAAAACTAACAAACACGTGAAACAACCAGAAAAATAAAAATAACTCAAAATAAAAACTATTGCAATGCGAGCAATATTGACACCAATCCCCGGCAACGGCGCCAATTTGTTGAAAGTATTTGTGGGTAAATATTTTCGGTAATATATCGTATCCACAGGGATTGGTTAATATCACTGTCGTTCTATAGTTAATTATTTTGAGTTAGAAAAAGTAATTGGATTTGTTTTATGATTATGATACTATCAAATTTAAACAATAATTTAAATGCAAATAATGAACGTTTGTTAACGATTAAGGAAGTATGTTGAGCTTTAGGGTTCATCAACCTATTCCTATACAACTTATCAATTAATTCACAATTGAACAATCATTTGAATTACTATCTTCACTTATCCTCAAATATGATTCCATGTCTGCAAATCAAATTAGATAAACTTTTACCGGTATGAGATTCGATCTCTCCAAATATCAATATCGATAATAGTAATAAGGAACGATAATTATGAAAACTCAATCACAATTCCATCTCTGCAAATTGAGATTGAATCAATATAGTAACCTAGGGCAAAAGTTAAAATCCTTTCTTTCGATCAAAGATTCAACAATGGTGTAAAGTAAAAACAAGGTTTCTTATTGATAATAAATTCAAACAATTGTTCATAGGAAATAATTAATGGCATTGTATATTCATAGGTTAACTACTACCTTAAACTCAACAAGAGGAATTTAGCTCTCCATAGACATGAAGAACACACAAGAATTAATAGAGGGATTCATCTTCATCAACGAAATGTCTTCAATTGGTAAAGATTTGGCCTTCGATTGTTGTTCTCGGTTTCAAACTCAGAATGCTCTCCTAATTTCGCTCACAAAACAATACTCCTTTCACTTGGAAGCTAGGGCTTCTATTTATAAGTTTTGGGCTTTTAACGCCAAGGCCGCGGCGCGGCAACGGATGTGCGCGGCGCGATCACAAACAGAGACTTTGGCGCGGCGCTGGCTAGAACTCCCGCGGCGCGCCCTTGTCAAACTTCATCTTTTTGCTTTGCCTTTGATACTTCCAGCTTCCTTTCCTCTTCATGTTTTCCTAAAGCTCCAGTTCAGCTCTAAACCTGCATCAATAACACCCACAAGTGATTCGATTTGCTTTACACATGAACTAAACCTTTTCAGTTCAATTCTCATTAAAAACCTATGGATCTATCACAATTTGCATTAGTTTAGACCAGAAACTACTTATATTAACACATGAATTTACCATTAATTCACTCCTAACAATTGCGCACATGTTGTTTTACCTAATACAAACAATCAAAAGGAATAACACATCTTATAAAAGTCTCAACTGATATACATGGACGGTCTCACCTGATACTACACGAATGATGCTGAATTTCATAGAGATGATGACTGACGGGACTTTAGTATAAGTGTATATTACAATTTTGAATCAACTGTATGATTATCATTCCAACCTGAAACTTTTGGGTGTTTATAGATTATGGTATTTCCTTCTTTCTAACATATTCTTTTGGTTGTGTTTTTGTATCCTTCCTTCATAGATTTATGTTGGTTGTGATAATGCATATAGATTAAACCCACATGGGAATATTAAGGTATCCTTAGAGGCTACTGAACTATGTCTCGCAGAAGCACATATAAGGCTTAATTGTACTGACAACATGCTCTCCAATTTCATAATCAACAACAAAAGCAACATTCTGTGTGTAGGCCTGGAAAAGCCATTTCATTAATTTTGTCATAACATGTTACTCGGGCTTGCCATTTTATTATTTATTTTCTATTGTTAAGCTTGGTTAATTTTTTCTAAGTAGATAATAGTATATAATGTTACTAATTTGTGTTTTAGTGGTGGGAGAAACTTGGTGTAAAAAACCTGACGTGTTTTGCAAGAATTAGGTTGGTTGAAAGTTTCATGTGTGCATCAGGGGTTGGTTCAGAAGCCAAGCATAGATCTTTAAGAAAATGGCTCACTAAAGTGATTATTTTCCTAGGGATGATCATCATGATATCCATGCCTCTTTTGAAGAACTTATGTCTTTTTATCTATAATATAAGAAAATTAATGGTTGTGGAAAAGTCTAAAATACTCTTATTTAATTTTTTGTCACCACATTTATAAATTGTCTATATTTGGTCTTTGCACAATAAAGTCCTTAATTTTATTATTAAAATAATACAATCCTCATATTTTATCAAACTTACCAAATCTCTCTCCATTCTCTATTTTTTTCTCTTTCATTAGTTTCTCACTTCTTTCTTCCACAAAAAAAAAAAATATTATTGATCTATATATTTTTATATACGAAAAATGTTATTTATGATCCGAATATTTTTTATTCAAAAATGGTATGTGGGAAACATTTATTAAAAAAATCTATTATTGATCTAAATATTTTTATATATGAAAATTTAATATTGATTCAAATCTTTTTGTAAATGATACCTAAAGAAAAATAATATTTGTATACGGGAAAAAAATATTATTTACGAAAAATGGTATTTATGATCCAAATATTTTTTTATTCAAATATGGTATACAGGTAAAAATATACTATTGATCTAAACATTTTTATATACGAAATTTACTATTGATCTAAATATTTTTTTAAATGATACCTAAGCAAAAATGAAGTCTGTATATGGAAAAAAATCTATTATTGATCTAAATAATTTTACGTACGAGAAATAGTATTTAGGAAAAAATATTTTTGATCCAAAAATGCTATACGAGAAAAAAATCTACTATCGATCTAAATATCTTTATATACGAAAATTTAATATTGATCCAAATATTTTTGATTCAAAAATGGTATTTTGCACAAGTTGATCTCGAACTGAAAAATATTTTATATTAGGATGAGATCAAGAAACTTTTATGGATTTTCCGTAAAAGTATAAGCCTATAAGCGCGCGCACACACACACACACACACACTAAAACCTTTTTCAAAATACTCTACCAAAAGAAAACACTTTGAAAAAACATATGGAAGTTGTATCAAATGAATCAGGAGCACTCAAAATAGAAATGGGAGAAATTTTAACTTTTTTAATCGATTAGAAGAAATAGCCAATTGATTAAAATGCACAAACTTGAGGCCCTATCTAGTTTGAACGCACCTTAATTCTATACAATGACTATATATCTTAAACTTTCATTATGATAACTTATAATCGATTGTTTTTTAACATCTAATCAATTAGGAATTTGCTCTAATCGATTTGCTAACAAAAAAATGCATTGATTGCAAATTCCTTTTTTGGAAAACCTCAAGCCTATAAATGGAGGCTCCTTTTCTCATTTCAAACCATCCAGAATAATGTTTTGACACTTCCATCTCTCTCACTCTCTCTCTCTCTCTAAAGTTTTATTTTACTCTCGTTCACTAGATGTTATAGCCAAACGCTTTTGTGAAAAGTTCATTTATAAGTGAGGATACTTTTGTAATTCTATAAAGGGTAGAATTGTAAAAATTCACCAAGGAAATCTTTTGTATACACCTTGGTTTAATACTATGCAATTAGGATTATTTATGGTTTGACGCTAAACACAATAAAAGCTTAGGTTTGGGGGGGTGTGATTGGTCCTAGGTTTGTGTTGAAGATTAACCATTGTTAAAATCTTCATTGGTTCTTGTTTAGTCTGGTTAAAACCAAGATAGGTTGAAGATTAGCCTGAAATTAAAATCTTCATAGGTTAGAGATTAGCCCAGTCAAAATCTCGTAGTGTGTTTGGTTTGTCCTGGTAAAACCAAAGGTATTGAGCTTAGATATTTTGGAACTTGAAGACTAACCGCTCCAAGGTCCATGTTCGTGGAAATGAGACTATCCGCTTCAATCCACCAATGGGAAGGAAGATTGACCACTTCACTCCTAGCAATATATTGAGGAAAAGGCGCACACGACCATATATATCGTATTGTAATATTTGGGTGAAGGCCAACCATCATTTCCTTGTATATGGGGATTCGTGAGTCTTTCCTACTAAAATCTCTCAACAATTATTATAAAATTAAGAATAATTCTTGGAGAAATGACTAAGTCATTTTTTACTAAACCTGTATAATTCTTGGCATTCGTCTTATTTCCTTAACTGTTTAATTTCCGTAATCTAATTTATGCTGCTTAGTTTTTGAAAATATTTTTAAATTTATGATTTAATTTGCAAAAAAAATTTCAAAACCATGTTTTTTCAAACCATACAATTCACCCCCTCCCCCTTCTTATGTGTGAAGTTTCAATTCCAACAAGTGGTATGAGAGCCTAACTCTTGTTTAAGGACTAATTGTCTCAGGAGGAAGATGAATTCCGACACAAGATGTTTTTTAAATGCTCCTCCAATTTTTGGAAATAGAAACTTTTATATTTGGCAAGCTAGGTTCAATTTTTTTCTTGAAAGCTTATATCGTAAATTATGAGAAACAATTGTAAAAGGTCCAGTTTACCCCTATCATCAAATAAATGATGAAATACTGGAGAACTCTATTCTCTTTGGACCGAAGAAGAAAAGAGAAAAATAGATATAGATCTCAAAACCAAGAATTTTACAATAATGTCTTTAGATGATTATAAATAATTTACTGTTCCCCATACTTCAAAGCAAGGATGTGTGTTCTGAATTATTCGACTTGAAGAGAGCAATCTTGGAGGAACTCATAAAAGCGATTTCATAATTCATCCCGGTTGGACGAAGATGTATCATGATCTAAAAATAGATTTTTGGTGGCCCAGAATAAAACAAGAGTTAGTAGAATTTGTGGTTATATGTGTGTATGTCACTAGTGAAAATTGAACATCAAATGTGTGGTGGTATGTTACAACCACTAGATATACCAGAGTGGAAGTGGAAAACTATTTCCATAGATATTGTAGGGGGAGTTCCTCATACACCTAGCAGTTATGACTTAATCTAGGAGATAATTGATCAGTTAACCAAGTTAACTCATTTATTGTCGGTTAAGACTACTTACAAAGTCCTCATGTTATCCCGACTATTTACTCTAGAGATAGTGAGACTATATGGTATACCAATGAGCATTGTGTCTGATCGTGACCCAAAGTTCACTTCTGGGTTTTGGAAGGTTTTTCACCATGCAATATGGATAAGGTTGAACATTATCAAGGCAAACTATCCGCAGATAGATGACCAAACAGAAAGGACGATTAATACATTGACAGATATGTTGCGAGCTTATATCTTAGAAGATGTAATAAAATGGAACCAACACTTACCATTGATCGAATTTGTGTGTAACAATAGTTTCCATGCTAGTATGGAGATGACATTGTATGAAGCCTTATATGGGGGAAAGTGGTGTATGCCTTTGTTCTAGGGAAAAATGGGGTGCAAAGGGATTTTAGAACATTGGATAATCCAAGAGACCACAAAGAAGATAAGGATGATTCAAGAGAAAATGAATAAGGCTCATGATTGCCAAAATGAAGAGTTTCTTCTCATTCCTTCTTGCATATCTAGAATTCTAGAGAAAAGTTGGAGCTCTTAACTTACATAAAGGGGAAAGCTCACGAGAGAGAGAGAGAGAGAGAGAGAGAGAGAGAGAGAGAGAGAGAGAGAGAGTGTATGTGTGTGTGTGTGTGTGTGAGAGAGAGAGAGAGAGAGTGGGGGTTGGACAAGAATATGGATATGAGAAGGTTTAGAAGGTGGTTGAATAGATTGTTTCTCTAAAAAACCCAAATTCAAAAATAATTACTTTCTATTAAAATCAGAGTTAAAGTGCGGGAGAAAAATGTAATGAGTGGAAGAAAAACATGATGAATGGGTTCAATATCATATATTTCCTTATTACCATAGAAGCAATAATTCAAACAATTTCATTAACTCAAGTAAACTTGAAATTGCTTTAACAAGCAATTTAAACCAATTGACTTAGAGTAAATACAAACCTAATTCAAAAGATGAATATTCATCAAATTTAATGCATCACAGACCTACACTTATATGATGAAACACTATAAACAAGACCTAATTCTTGATGATGACATTTTAATGATGAATTATTCCTAACATGCATGTTACAATGCATAAAATTAAAGAGACAATGAGGGAAAAATGTACACTGAATATATAGTGGTTCGACACTTTGTCCTCATTATGCTTGTTTCACTCTTCGATGATTTTCACCATCGAAAATGGTAACATCTTCCACTAATAGCCCAATGGTTTAGCAAATGTGGATCTAACATTATTTATCCTCGTGTTGATGTAGATTACTCAACTGCTAACATTCAAGATCTTCAATGATCTTGAACCACCAAACTTGATATGCCCAATTACCTGCTTCAAACTTCAATTCTGCAGTCTCCTTTACTTCGGATCTGACAAATACTTGTATGAGAAATGTTGTATCATCGAACGAGGATAACTCCCAAATTTGTTCTGCGACAACCTTTACTCGAATCCACCAAAGTCTTCCTTAGAGTATGAAGAGCACTATTTTCTTGCTTGATAAACACCAACAAACAATGTAAACAAGAAACAATCATTTATCCTGATACAAACAAAGTTTCACAAAAAATATTAGATTCTTTAATGTTCCTCCATCCACCTCTCTCACTCTATCTCTAGAGTTGAGACTCAAATAGTGATTTCTTAAATTAGAGTCGTGTTATAGTTTCTCATAAAGACACAAGTTAGAAAACCTTAAAATATTAAAAGTAAAAAAATTTGTTTTAAAAAAAAATTATGTTTTGGGTTCGATTTCAGTCGTAAACACGCAACAGTGTTAATTTTTTTTAAGAAAAAAATGTTATCATTTATTGAAGTTCTCTTCAATTCGAGAAATTAGTCTCTATATTTTCACACAAAGATAACCGATTTCTACCGAAATAAAAAAAAAAAAAAAACTTAAATTTTTAAGAGATTTATTGGATGATTTATTTAGTAAAATTTTCCCATAGAATTTGTTAACTTGTCTACATAGACAACGTTATCATTTTCTTTATAATTATAAATGTACCTTAGTCAACCAAGTTAGGCCCCAAACACAAATACCAAAATTTGATATCTACAAATTTCAAATGCCTAAACTCCTGATAAAGAAAATGATGGATCATGTGATGAGATGTCCCACCAAAGCAGGACCAAAAATATACACTTACAACAAAGCCGGCAGAGTAGTGCCTAAAGCTGTTTCTTCTGTGTTCTTCAAATTTCAGAGCTCATATTTCTGTGCCAATATTTTGTGGGGACACTATTATGATCTTTGCTTCACTATTTTTCAAATATAAAAAATAACTAAAAAAACAGAAAAACAAACTTAAACAAAATAATAACCTTCACAAAATTTAGACCCAACTTGGAAGTACTAATTGGGCTGTTTTGTGGTCCAAGAAATGGAAGGCACAGATAGTAGAAGCAGTTTCAACCATGTCATCAATTTTATCCTATCATAGTTCTAAGGAATAAATTCCCAACCCATTCACTTTTATGTTTAATTAAAGGTGGTTTCTATCTAGTAACAAGGAGACCAAAGGTACCAAATTTGGTATATTAAAGGTTCTATTTCTCTCTATAATAAAGTAGCTAAAGGTGAGTTTTAGAATAAAGGAAAACTCAAGAATTTATTCCCTTAGCTATCTTCTTTTTAGTATCCTAAGAACCTTGTACTGTATGAGCAACGGATTCTTGACTGGTCTTAGGTCCTCTACTTGTATCCAATACATTTTAAAAAATGTTAGTGCCATTTAGTAATTTACCTAATTTTTGTAGCATTTAAGTGTTTGTGTATCAATACAAAAATAATCAAGGATTAATATTTTGATGTTAATGATGATGACACTAAATTTATCATTGCCTGTGTCTGACTCACCAAGTCACCAGACAAAATGATTTTGTCATATTTTTTATAGGCCGAATCAAGTTTTAGGTCAGCATTCTCTATTAAACTTTACTTATAATATTTATTTGTCGCATACGGTAACTTTAGAGTTTATTTTGATACCTTATTTTAAAAGTACTACACTAATTATTTAATTCTTCAAAATGTATATTAATCTTTTTTGTCCAATCAACAATAAATTTCTAATTTTTTTATTAATTAAAAAAAATTAACATAATACAATTCAAAGAGTTAAGAGACTATAGTGATATTTTTTAAACTAAGAAACAAAATGAAGGTTAACTATTAAGCCTACTATTTAAAACATAAAAATAAATGTTTCATATGATGTGAAAGGTGTGTTATTTATGTACTTTTTCATGCAAATAGTTGAGATTCCTTTACATAAATTTGGATTCATATTCATTCATTATTGGGATGGTCCTAAGACAGTGGAAACATAACATGGCTGAACAGACAAATATTTGTATATATTTATTAGTTTATTTTCTTAATCATTTTTTAATCATCAATTGCTTCCGAAGTTTTCAAGATCCAACACATAAATAAGACAGGGAGTCCTGTTTAATTTTGTCCAAAAATCATCCTAGTCTCCTAGTCCATTATCCTATGATCAATTATTATCATGAAGTTGACTAGAATTGAAATTAAGTTTATTTTTCTGGATTTTATAAACCCATTTGAGAATAAAGAAATGTTTTCACCTTTTTAATTTCACATTTTGGATTATTAATTAATTGGATTATTCATACTATTGAGCATGGAATGCAGCTGGCTTATAAGTGTGATTGATGAACAATGAATGTATCAACGAAAGCATCTATATACTGCAATGATATGTCACCAATTTGACATGGGAAAGTAACCAAAACTAATTAATATCCTAATTAGTATAAAGAATGCAATTTTGATTTGTATAAGATTATTAAGTGATTCATCACATGATATCAATGACTTGTGCTTTTGTCATTGACATGTGCTATTCCCTTATATGATTTCTATTTTCTCTTTTTTTTTTCTTTCCTAAAATCATGAGTACTTAAATTTTAAATTTTAAGTGGCTCAAAAAGACTAGTCCAACCACAAAGGTCAATCCAAAATACTCTCGCGAGGAACAACACACAGGTAGAACTTTTCTAAAGGACCGCGAATTAGATTTGAAAAGCTTGTCTATTATCAACCATTACATCTAAAGACTATTTCCCGCATTTCACGTTGGGTCAAACTAAAACGACTTTAATCGTCTATTGTATACAAGCTCTTTTACGCGTCATAACATAACATAATCTTATTGACTTAGACGTTGAAATGTTAATATTCCAGTTACACAAATACTCCACTTTTATCGGAAACTCAAACTACCAAACTAAAAGAGTTCAATGTTTACGCGTCATCATCTTCTATATCGTACCTGAATGGTAAATATAGAGATGGTAGACGTTATTGACAAGCTTATTGAATTATATTTAAACATTATTAATCCTAAGTTTGAAAATTACTAGATGTTGGATCTATCACAATATAATTATCTTCACCTTTTTCAAAACAATGTCTAGCTGTCTTGTAGTGTGAGAGTCCGTGCATCTTGATCCATGTACTATACCTACCTAATGGGGACCATTGTTTTCATATTTGTTTTTGTATTATAAGAATTGAGAGTTCATGTTAAGATTCTATTTTTTTTAGTGTTTACCTTCCACCTAATGTGGTAGCATATTCAGTATCATTCTATACAATTTCTCAATTATTTCCTTGTGAAATGTCATCAAATATTTGCAAAATATCAACTCAAAAAGAAGAAAAAATATAGTAAGAAATTGTAGCAGGTGAGTTGGGTATAGACTAAGTCCACTTTTTTCTATAGATAGAAACAAAAATGGTTAACAAATTGAACTAAAATTTCTGCGAAATCATGCTCTATACAATTGACATGTGCTCTATAACTGAAAATATATATTATATGCAATCAACATGAGATACGGTAGGCAGTTAGAAGCTTCAAAAGGTTAAATATACGTACTCTCCAAGAAAATAAATTACATACTCAATAGACCCGAATGTGTACTCAATAGCACTTGAATTAGATAGTAAATTTTTAATTTTTTTTTCAATTTAATCAAAGGTTTTTGATTCGAACTCAGTCTTGAACATACATCATTTTATGTAGCACCAACACCTCTGAACAAAGCGTGTTTGTGTCCGTGTCAGTATCAGACACTTACACCGACACTTATGATTACGTTTAATTAATTTATTTTTTTCAATTATTATTGGTGTCGCCGTATCAGTGTCGGAGTTAAATTCAAAGTGTTCGTGCTTCATAGACAACAATGATAAATTCTCTTAAAGAGAGTTTTGCTGCTCGTGCAGTTGCGCGTAGTGGATACTCAATTTTTAGGAGTAAAAATATAGAAAGGGATGTGTGGGTGAATGAAGAAAATTTGGTGCATGGTATGGTGATAAACAAAAGGGTTATTAAGAACATAAGAATTAGAAACATGATATTTCATTTTCATTCAATTTGGAATTAAGCAACGCATGAAGTAACAAACAAGAGAGTAGAACCAAAAATTGTTTAAGAATGGATAAGATGTTCTTGTCCAGTTATATATGGCTATATTTTAATTGTCCGGAAGACATGGCGCCGTATATTTTTGTATGGCTTTCAATGTGAACAGTTTATTAATTAGATATTTAACCACCAAATCTTGGCATAGCCTTAATTACATACACAGACACATCAGTTTATAAAGCAATAGAGTTAATCTTGACTCTAATATTAATCAAAGTTATTTGGGGATATCAATTGATTTGGTAAATACGTGTATTTATTGAATATACATGACTCATACATTAGTCTTAGCAAAGCTTTCTCATAGTTTTTTTTTTTAAGAGACATGACTCATACATTAGTCTTAGCAAAGCTTTCTCATAGTTTTTTTTAAGAGACTAGTTACATTTTAAAGAAATTCTTAGGTAGACACAACCCTAAGAAATAGTTTTACACACAACCAATCATAAAATTTTAATCTTCTCTCCTTCATAATCACAACCATCCATGAATTCAATTAAAAAAGAAATTAAAATTTAAATAAAATTTAAATTTTCTCCCTCCTTCATAATGAGTTGTCTTATTTCTATTGGTTGTGACTAAGAAGAAAATTTTATGTGTGTCCATGCAAGAATTCCTCTACATTTTAATCGTAATAATATTTTTGAAGATATTACTTAACTATTGTTTTACTGCAACAAATTTATATAAATATTAAACTTGATTTTAAAAATACAATCTCATTTTTATGATTATAGAATGAATACAGAAAAAATGAAGTCAATCCATTCAATTGTGGTTGCAAAAACAATCCATTCAAATATAGATCACTAATTTTTTTTAAATATCTATTTGAGTATTAGTGAGCTACAAAATCAATGTACTTTATACAATGTGCATGACAATCCTTATGAATAACAACGGTTGGAGTATTGAGTGATAGCTTAAATGAAGTGAGAAGTTGTTATATAAGTGTTTTTTTTTACATTCTCCTCTTCAGTATTATGGGTGGGTGTATTTGTAACTCATAGATATCTTAAATTGATCATTGAGTCAAGTCTTCATAAAATATAACAACTTTTACGGTGGTCGATCTCTAAAAATCTAGTTAAGCCATGATTTTTCAGATACTGACTGTTGATCTAGTATATGCTCCATCCACGATAGCGCATTATGAACAGAGAAACAAAAAGTTCAAGCAATACATCTAGACAAGTGGGGATTAAACTTGTTCGAACTATTAAAGGGACGACTCGTAAAAGGCAAAGTATATGACTCTCACTTTCGCCTCAAGGCTCGTCTCAATTATACCACTACAATCAATAATAATAAATTAATATTTTTTTTAGTTTATATTATTAAAAAATATATTTCAAAATTATTAAATGATTAATAAATCTAATTACCATATATATCAATCAAATATCTTAATTACTCAATAAATTTTAAAATTATTTTTTTATAATAAAAAAAAGAATATATTACAATTTCTTACTCCAATTTAAAAATCTGATATGGATTTAGATAATGAGAATGGTGAATTAAAGAGACTGAGATCTACATAATTTAAAATTGCACTTTTCATCAAAATAAGTCTGCAAACATGAAGAATTGCACAATTCCCCATACTACCAAGTACACAATCATCAGAGACCCCATTTCATATTTTTTAGGAGTGTAATTTAAATAAGAAAGAAAAAGCAAAAAATAAAATCCATCAATATTCCAATCCACCCAAATTAAATTTGAATGTATAAGAAAAAGCACAAGTTACAGCAACAAGTGATCAACTAGTGATAATATTACAAAAGAAAAACACCTTATAAAAAAAAAAAGTTGCATCTAGCTAGCTAGCTCAATTCTTCACATGCTTCTAGCAAGCATTTCTTGATACCTCCTATCAGACTCTTGTTTTTCCAACTTAAACTTCTCATGACAATTAGCAATAAACATTTCAGCCAACATATCAATATTCTCTTTCTCTTTCTCATTCACAATCTCTTTCTCTTTTACACCCTCTTGAATTTTCTTCTCTTCAAGCCACTCTAAATACCCCGCAAGATTCGCGTCCGGATTCTCGTAAAGAGGATCCGGAACTGGCAAAACATGAGACGATTTTGATGAGCACCAGTTGTAATGAAGTCTGAAAGAGCCCAGGATGATCTTTTTTCGTATGTTGTTACGTTTTTTGTGAGAGGAATAGTAAGTGAAGTTGATGGTTGAGTTGTTGTTGGTGTCTTTGAGAATTTCGATAATGAAATGTTTGAGTTTTGAGAGTGCGCGAAATATTCGACAAAAGTGTGAAACTAAGAGGGTATGGATGATTCTTTTGAGTTTCATGGAAGATAAATTTGAGGAATGTGTTGATGTTGATGATGATGATTTTGGAGAGAAAATTTGAAGAGGGTGTAAGGATTTGAGATGAGATGGAGTGAACATTTTTTTGTTTGTGGTGATGATGGATAGAAAAGAAATAGAATCAGTGTGTGTAGTTTATAGGGTGGATAATTATGTGGAATTACTGATTTGTCCTTTGTTTTTTGGTTTATTTAAAGGTGTACCATAAACTTTTTTGATTTGAAAATAGTGATTGTTTGGTCTTTTTTTTCTTTTGTGGATAATATGTTGGTGATAAGACCCCGCTTGATTGTTTTGAAATTCTGCAATTTTATTATCACTTTTAATTAATTTATAATGGTTTTTTATTATATCTTATATACTAAGTAGTGTCTGTAGTAATTAAGCAGCTCGAGAACGGAGATTAAGGCTTAAGAATCGCAAGAGTCACATACCCAATAGCTACTATTATATCATAATTTTATGCACTATAAATTTATAGTTTGATTCTTACATAATACTTTTATAATGAAAATAATGTCTTACCAAGGAGAAATTAAATTTAAATAGATCAGATATATCCGGCTCAAAGAATTAATTTTTACAATTGCGTGATATTTAGTTTCTAGCTATCTCAAAAAAATTATATTAGATATATAATATTATTTTTAATACTAAAAATATTAGAAATTCACATATAGTTAAAATTTTGTAATAGTCTGAAATATAATATTCAACAAAAAGATATTGTTGTTCGTCAACTGAAGTGGGAATTACAAATTATATTACATGGTTTTAAAATACTCAAAATATTTATCTTTTAGGTTTCATAATAAATCATTTTTTCTTGATATTATTATAACAAAAATTTATTTTTTGTATTTATTAAATAATAAATTTGTTCTACATAGAAATTAAATATGTTAGTTATTTGATAAATTTAAAAAATAAATTTTTATTTTCTATTTTAGTCCAATCAAATTCCAGAGATTAGTATAGAGAAATTATCTTTTACAATCATTTTCATCAATATATATTTTTAGTTCATTATTCCATGAAATATAATAAATAGTATACTCTATTAAAAAATATATTTATTTAATATTTATACAATTAAGATATCAATTATGCTTTTTTTACTATTTATGATATGAGATTGAGATGGTGGTACTAGTGAATATGGGGACTATTGTTTAATATTTTAACATTGTTTCCTCGATCTTACAAGTGGTTATTTTAATGCTCAGAACCTTCGTCTGAATTTGCAGAAGAAGCTTCGTAATATTGTCGATTTCTCTGTATAACCAATAACTTCTTTGACACTTTCTTTGCATTAAATCGGAATAGAACGTGTGTGATTGAGTGAGATAAGAGGGTAAACCAGGGAAATAATAAGATTAGTTACTTTAATTTTTTCTACACAAAAGAGATCGATCACAAGTGATAATCGTGTCTTTGTTTATTATTCTAATGTTTTTACTTTTTTTGAAAAAGAAAAGATGATCGAATAATCGAATCTATCTCCAGTAAAAGAAGATAAATTTGATTGTGCTAATTAATTTATTTGCATGTTGTTCATTACGAATCACTACATTATGTGATTCTCCTAGATGTATAAATTAATAAGACTCCTATTAGACATAATCTTATCTTTTATCAAATTCTTTTGGACACAGAGCATGCACACAATGTGTGATATTGGGGAAACATTATATGACCTTACTCTTTGATAACTTTAATAATTTTAGTGTTATTAGGAAATAATTAAAAGAAATTATTTAAACAAAAATAAAATTTTAGATAAAGAAAAATAGACAAAAACTTTTTAAAATCAAGAAAGTTATTATTTAATTTTTTTTATAAGTAAAAATGTTTTTAAAGAGAGTACTAAGGATAATCCAATTCTTACAAACAAAAGGGACGAAAGAACTAAAAAGAAGAAACAACGTCAAGAACTAACACTGCCAACGAAATCAAAAATAGAAATCTACTTCAAAACATAACCTCTTGCCGAGAATCACATGAAAAAGGCTTGAAAGAAAGTAAAACAGCCGCCGCCTATTAAAGACAAAAACCACAACCTGTACAAGCCTGCTACAAACAAGCATGGAAGGCAAATCAAACAAGACAATATATATTAGCTAAAAATTACAAGTAGAATTTCTGCATCAAACAACCAAGCAGGCAACAGAAAACCTGCACCTACAAAACAACAAACAACCTGCAGAAATCAATTAAGCAGACAACCTACAAGGTCATGAATCCAATCGGCCTAGTTAAGGTTTAATTCCCTCTAAACTTTTCGATAAACCAGTCCCAAGCTAAGTGTTCTTGATCATCATCTCCATTTCATAAACACCTTTCCAACCATCTAAAAATAGATTTTCGTTTCTGCATAACCAAACCACCTAAAAACTCTAAGCTAAATCAGTAATTGGTTTTTTTTCTTGACCCTCCCTTTGATCCTATTTATAAAAGCGTTAAGGTTGTCATACACTGAGCTATTCATTGCAGCATACTCCACACTCAGCCAAAGATAAATTATGTTCTAGACCTGAGCAACAATCGGACATGACAAAAAGAGATGCATTTGTGTTTCTTTAGCTTCAAAACAAAGAGGACATACCACGTTATGGTTCCCCTCAATGATTCCTCTTTTTTCTAATTCAACTATTAAAGGTAACTTATTCAACAAAAATCTCCGACCAAACAAATGGATTTCTCTTGGAATGTTAGCTTTCTATAACTTCCTTAGCTCTTCAAGAATATTTTCACACAAGTGTCTTCAACTTCATTCCTGAGTTGAACCGGTTTCAACATGACCAAAAGAAGCACAAAATCATTATTTCTATCATCTGATTGGACCGTGTCCCCAAAATCCAACCCCGAATTCCAACAAGATACCTTCTCAAAAAGCCCAAAAAAGGACATTTAAAGAAATTGAACCAACTCACCTATCTTTTCAAAAATTGATGCTTCTTCCATTGCCTAATTTTTTTAGTAATATACTACTTTCAAACCAATTTATTTATGTTCCAATAGGACCATAAAGCAACCTTAAGTTCATCCACCAAAGAGAATAATTTTTTTCTATTGGTACCTCCAAGTGCGTTCGAGATTTTATCTTTTAATGCACCATACCTAAAAATCAACAACCTAGACCAAACAACATTACCATCAGTAAGAATCCTCCAGTACTATTTACTCAAAAGAGGTAAGTTGAATATTTCACAGTTTTTTACTCATAATCCTCATACCTTTTTATGCCTACAAACCTTACCCCAACTGACCCAATTAACCTTTCTTTTCTCTTCAGTTCTACCCCTAGGACTGACAATGAACCAAACTAACTAAAAAATAGTTTGAAACTTGATTCAAAAATTAAATCGTTGAACTAGGTTCATGAACCAAATTAGCTGAGTATGAGCTAAAAACTAAGTTTGTTAGCTAAATGAGCTGAACTTGAACTATACATAGTTTGACTCGTTAGGTTCATGAGTCAATTCGATTATATATGAGATAGATTATATTATCTTTAAGAGCAGGTTTAAAGATTTGCTCTACATCTTAGTATCATATTTTATTTTAATATAACGGTTTTAATTGATAATTTATATTCTCAAGTGAGCAAAATATTTCTACAAATAATTATACAAATAAAATTAACATCGTATAAATTCCAATCTTATAACTTTTATTTTATTTTTATATTTTTTATTTAAGAAATATTAATTTAAAATGTCAAATATATATATATATATATATATATATATATATATATACTCTAAAAAATAACTTTTAAGTCCGTGAAATAAGTGAGTTGAACCGAGATCTTCGTGAATTTCTAACAAGTCGAGTTTGAGCTGAAAAAAAGTTCGTGACAAACTCGAACACGAACTAAAACTCGGCTCATTCTTAACGAGTCGAGTTTGAGCTGAAAAAGAAGTTCGTCATAAACTCAAACTCGAACTCGGTCAATTCTTAATGAGTCGAACTGAGCTGAGGCGAGTTCGAATCGACTCATTTCCAGCCCTATCCACCCCACAAAAAAGCTCTTTGAATTGGTAAACTATTGAGAACAAAGTTGATCATTACAACCTTCCTCTAAGAGATAAATATTTACCCTTCCATAAAGCAAGTCTATTGTGAAGTTTATTCAAAATATTCTGCCACGTTGCTTTTCTTCTAGGATTAGCCCCAATCGATATTTCAAGGAAGGAAAAAGTAATAGAACTAACATCACAAGATAGAAAATAAGAGGACTCGTGGATGAAATTATAATTTTCTCCTCTCCTACCATCATCCTCCTTCCACACTTGGAATGAAGAGTAAATAATAGAATGGTCTTGCATACAAGCTACTCATGTTTGCATGTAATATCAATCCATCACCATGATCATCATTTGAAGGAGCAATCAATGATCTTTGGTGGAGAAGGAAGATCATAAGAGCAAATCATAATTGATCAAGAAGGAAGGTCATTGGCTTTAAATTTCTCACAAATTTGGGAAGGTCAACATGAAGCTTAAAGAGATCCTACACGTGGATAAAAGAAGAAGGTAAGATCACCATCATCATCATCATCATCATCATCAATTTTCAAGGTGTGTTTCCCCTCCTTTAATCTTAAATTTAAAGTAGAAGAGTGGTCTTTCACGTGATAGAGTAAAGTTTGATTTTTATTACAATTGAATTCATGATAGAGTTAGAGTTTTATGGATTGATGAGTTGAGGAATTGGTATGTTTCTAGGTGTATTTTTCTATCCTTATTTTGTTAAGATCGTGACTAGATGATAAGAATGATATGATAACTCCATGCTAGGATTTAGGAACCTTTGATGTGTTATGTTGTAGAATATTTGTGATTTTATGTGTTAATTATTGATATGAATATGTCTAGGTGATAGGGATTAATTAGTAAGGTTGTTGTATGTTAAGGGTTGATTTTTTTTACGGTGAGTGCCAAAATTTTAAAAATATCTTACCTTGATTTGAATCAAGGAATTTCTAATTTGAATGAAGACGAAAATAATGCAATTTTGCCTGTTTGATTCGAATCAAGAATCCTTGTTGGACAAGTGACTCCAAGTACAAGAGGGTGAGGGGGTTGTGGTATTCAAAATTCAAAATTAATTTAGATTTTTTTTACTTTAGAAGAAAGTTGTGTTAGTATTTTTAAGATCAGAATAAAATGAAATGAAAAGTAAAAGCAATAAAGTAAACATAAGAAATAAAAGATAAAGATTTGAAAGATGACACTAGAGAATTATCCATGTTCGACCGAAAGTTGGCCTACTCCTATCCCCAAGAGATCTTGTTGATATTTGACTACTATATTATTGAGCTTTTACATATTTTGTCCACAAACATTTGATGCAAGTAGATCTAGAAATTTTACACTGGCTTATCCCCAACTAAAAGAAAGTTTTCCTACAAGATAAGCCAACGAACCAATTAGAGAATTTATAGGCTGATCTCAATAACCAAACCGAACTTTTTCAAGCTAAATTCTATAACCAAATAGAGATTTTTAGATTGGTTAATCTCAAGAACAAAATTCAATTCTTAAAAAGTGTCACACTCTTGAAAAGATCAACGATGGAACGATACCAGTACAACTTTTTTCTCACGAGTATTTTTCACTTACAACACAAGACACTAAGGCAACTTTGATAAAAAAGAAAATATTTAGAGAGAGATAAATTGCAAGAAATGAGAGAAATCCTGAATACTCGTGTGTGATGAAGTGAGGAGAGGCCTCCTTTATATAGGAGAAAATTTTGCTAAAAAAAAGAAACAATCCATGGGCTAATTAACTCACCTAATTAGTTAGGTCTTGAGTCTAATCGCTTAGGCACTTCAAACAATCGATTATTGTGGGCTATAATAGAAGGCATTGATATATAGCTATTATCACTCATTAAAAGACAGTCACAAACGATTATAGACTCGATTAGGTATCACCTAATCGATTAGGCTTAGGATATCATTGATTAGATAGTTAATAAAGTGTCCTAATAAAGCATATAGTCCCTTAATCAGCTGAATATTCCTTGAAAACAATTTTAGGTAACTTTATTAGGTAAAGAGAAACCTTAAAGGTATTTTGGGGGTGTGTGTGTGTGTGAGTTGTCTTAGTTTCTTAGGAATTACTTTCCTACTTTCACAAGACTGTGGCCACTTACACAAAGAAGACCAGGTGAATTTTTACACTTCCTTTCTTTCACAACTCTAAAACTTTCAAGTTCCTTTTTCATATATATATATATATATATATATATATATATATATATATATATATATATTGTTGTGAATTCAATGCCAAGAACAAAGTATAATGCAAAGAAAGAATAAAGAACAAGGAAGAATTGGTTATAACAGCTATTCTTTTACTTTCTCTTAGAAAACAAGATTACAAGTTTACAAGAATAACAAATAACCTCCCTCACCCTAAATTAGGATTTGCAGCTTAGCAATGATGAGAGACTAGTATGTTATTTATAATAAAATCTAACATACTAATTAATGAGCTTTTTCCACAAGGCCCCATTACACAAGCCAACTTAATAAACAAGCTAACTTAACAAATTCGGGTTTAAACACTAAAACCTAATTTAAAATACTAACAACCCTAGCATCTTCGACACCAGCATGTGAACAACCTTCGACTTCATGCTTAATCCTGTCGAACCAAGAAGCTACCCTTCGGCCATACTAGAGTTCGATCCAATATCTTACAAATCTCCACCTTGGATCTAACTCTACAATATCAAGGGAACAACTAGCTTTCTTCATGCAGCTTTATCAACTGCATACAGTGGAAAAACTTGCAACTCGAAAATGTCTTCTCTCTTTCCGTTAACGCAACATCCATAGTCGCCGCTCCCTTCAACGCTTCCAAACAACGTTGCTGAACCAGTAGGGCTTTCATCTCCAAGCGCCATAGACCAAAATCATTCACTCCGGTGAACTTTTTAATCTCATACTTTGTTGAAGGCATCTTCTCCACGCTCACCGCACCAATTTGTTGTGAAAAACGATGTCAAGAACAAAATATAATAGGAATTAGGGAAGATAAGAAGAACACAAGAGAATTGGTTATAACATCTATTCTTTTACTTTCTCTTAGAAAACAAGATTACAAGAATAACAAATAACCTCCCTCACCCTAAATTAGGATTTGCAGCTTAGCAATGATGAGAGACTAGTATGCTATTTATAATAAAACCTAACATACTAATTAATGAGCTTTTTCCACAAGGCCCATTACACAAGCCAACTTAATAAACAAGCTAACTTAACAAATTAGGGTTTAAATACTAAAACCTAATTTAACATGCTAACAATCCTAGCATCTTCGACACAATCATGTGAACAACCTTCGACTTCATGCATAATCCTGTCGAACCAAGAAGCTACCCTTCGGCCATACTAGAGTTTAATTCAATATCTCTCTCTCTCTCACACACACACACACACACACCGGAACTTCATTGGAACCTTGAATCTTCTTCTTGATGAGGCTTGATAAATATTCAAGTTAATCACCATCATCCAAGAGTTGGAAAGATATTAGCACCAACTTCAACAAGCATAAGTGTTGTCCTCATCAAAACAACGTCACCAGCGTCGGGATTATCAACTTCATTCTTGCAACCACATAGATCCACATTCTCCCCGTTTTTTATTATGACAACACATCTCTCTACGAGATGGTAGAAGGGAAAAACATAAAGATAAAGTTTGAATTACTTAAACTCCCCCTCACATGAGTAGAGGGTATACTCCTCCCTCATTGGCATAATCAAAAAGGTAAAAATAAATAAGCATAACACATAGATCACATGTTTTTTTAAGTAAAAGGAACATGTTACCTTATAAAGAGATGGACATGAACATTTCAGAGTAAGCCACAATAGTAGGACCTAAGATCTTATTTCTCCCTACAGAAAATAACATACAACTATGAGATCAAGCGGTAGGTAAGTTTTGTAGAGCTTCTCCCCCTTGATTCTTTCTCGAACATAACTCAAAAGTCTTTGAAGCTTTCAAAACCAAATAAATCTAGAATCTACTTCTTTTTTTACTCAGATTCCTTCTAAGAGGTAACTATTTTCCCTTAGGAGATCTTTTCGACATCCTCTTTTCAGTCTTCTTATGCCTTAGAATAATATTGAACTCTAGGTATACTGCGTTTGACACCCGCTTGTTTCACAAACACTTAAAACTCAACCAAAAGTTAGTAAAAAATAAAGTTAATTAACTAAACAATTAATAAATCACTTATTAGAGAATCAATCAAAATTTTATAATTTTTTAATCTTTATCATGTGTACTACTTTTTAATCTTTATCATGTGTACTACTTCATAATTATAAGATAACTTGAGAAGACTCTATCTTTCGAGGAAATGACAAAACTCCGTTGATTTTCCTTATTTACCTATCATTTGAGATGTTGTTTCCGACGGTTGAGCATGAAGATAAACGAAATTAAATGAGTTTCTAAATTTGAAGAATGAGTGTAAAGTTAATGAAAAGAAAAATTTAATGTTGATACTTTAGTTACCTGATTTGATGAGTCACTAAATATCAACCCATAAAAATTAATAAAAGGAATAATTTGATTAACATAAATATAATTATGATACTAATATAAAAATATTAATTAAATTAATATATTAAAATTTTTTTGACTTTCACATTTTAGTTTTTAGGAGAAAAAGACTCTAATTGCGTCCTTAGCCGAAACTCCTTTATCACTGAAGCTTAAGTGGTTGGTTATATATATATATATATATATATATATATATATATATATATATATATATATATATATATATATATATATATATATATATATATATATATATATATATATATATATATATATATATTAAAGTTTTAAGTAAACCAAAATAATAATGTATGATGTTTTTTCTTTAGAAAATAAAATAAATCATTTCAATGAGATAAGTATCAGGATTCAGGATTATCTCAAATCTAGCTTGTGGAGACTTCTCTAATTTCTTAGTCTTATTTTTCTAAGTAAAATAATGCATGATCTTTAATTAGTTAGTTGGATTTGAAGGAGACCTGTCCGAAATTACGTGCACTCAAATCAAATGAGAAATGAGACTATGTTTGTCGAATAAATGTTACTAGTACATTTTTTGTATTAAATTATTACTATATATAAAAAATTAATCTATACTAGTAGGAAATCCGTGCTATCGCACGGGTCTGATCGAGGTTTCATATTACATGTATCCAAATATCACTTGTAAAGTTCATCTATATAAATCAACCATATATATTTAACAAAATGCAAACAAATTTTAGTCAATGTTAATCCCAAAAACATAATAGTTAACAATGAAAGGGCTAATAATACATCAAATTTTGTAGCTCTTTAAGTATAAACAATAAACATATGGATTCATATTACACGTATCAATGACTAAATTATTAAATATGAGATCATATTTTCAGTTAGATAACATTAGTATATTTATACATTATAATCATTTATCAAAATTTAATTCATTTGTTTGGAATATCAAACATAATATAACTTATTTTGCAGTTCATAAATATTCACGTAATTTCAATCAATAAATGATATCTCATAGATACATTCACATCTACCCGTCAATTAATTTTATAACTTCAATATATATAAAACAGTAACAAAAGAAATAGTTAAAAATAGACATTAAAATGATCCTTCAATCACTGGTATTTCATAGATGCGTTCACATCTACCCGTCAATTCAGATGAGTTAAGAAACGTCAATCACTGGTATCTCATAGATACGTTCATATCTAGCCGTCAATTCAGATGGTAAATAATATATATTTATTCTCATATATCTAAAATAGTCAGATTAAGTAGTCTCCATTGGATAGTGTAATAAATATAAAAATCTCAAATTTAAAATGTAAAAACGATCGTAGTTTGTTCAATTTATAAGATTGACAATATTAATAAATTTTTATCTTTTATCATTATTTTTTATGATTACCATTTATCGTTAAATTTTCATGACTACCATTAACATATTTTTAACATGATTAAATTATGAAGTTAATTTGAAAAAATTCTGCGAAGTTTTAGTTATTTCATAAGTTTACAAAAATTACAAAATCTCAATTAAATTTATTTTGTTTTATTAACCTTTCTATAAAAGTTTAAATAATTTAAAAATAAATTTTATCTCAAATAAGGATCTAAATAATTACAAAATAACTTTTATTCTTATATTTTTATAATGGAAAACTAAATATTTAACTTTGGAATAAAAAAAGTTATAAGTTGTAGTAAAAAGTTATAAATTTTATCTCTATTGATTTAGATTTGTTTTTATTAACCTTTTCTAATAATCTAAATGATTACAAAATATATTTTATTTTTAGTTAGAACTTTTAATTTTAATAAAAAAATTAAATAAAATAACAAATTAGTAGTATAAACAAATTAATTATATTATAAATAAATTTTAAATTAATAATTATGAGAAATTATTTAGTTTTCAATTCAATAATAATAATTTCATTCAATATTATAATTATCATTTAATTGAATTTAAGAGTTAAAAAAGTCTACCTTTTGAATGAAAAACTAAAAAATTTGAGTTTCCGTATCTGCATTAAGAAACTTTTCATCTTCTTGTGTGACCTTTGAAATTAATTGCATTGGACAACGAAAATTGATTTTACATGAAAAATTATAAACCTGAGTTTTAATAGCTATGATAATTAAATAGTCATTTACCCGTGTATGTCATAAAAACACGTAAATAAAATTTATTTCATTTTTAACTCCTAAAAATTATTTTGATGATATACATTAATAATAATAATAATAATAATAATCAATAAATATTATTTAATTTTATAAAAAATTGATGAATAGATTTGGAACACGTAGTATCATTACCCTCTGGTCCAATATAGTTATGTCATTAGTAATTAAAAACTGACTTTTAATTATGACGACTCAACTAACCAAAATATTACATTGATAACGACTCAACTAACTAAAATATTACAAATAATTTAGAGAGTGATATTTTTTTTTGACAAATAGAGAGTGACATTTAATCTAAATAAAAAGATACACTTTATTCTATTGAAAATTGACTACTACACTTTATCACCAGTAATTTTTAAAGTACTATCATTACCCATAGTTCAATATAGTTATGCCATTAGTAATTAAAAATTGATTTTTAATTATTTCTTCCTATAATTATAACAATATTCAAAAAAAATAAAAAAATATGATAATTATGTTTTGAAAGTGGCATTATCAATGACAACTCAACTAACCAAAATATTACAAATAATTTAGAGGGTGATATTTTTTTTGACAAATAGAGACTGACATATAATCTAAATAAAAAGTTACACTTTATTCTATTGAAAATTGACTATTACACTTTACATCTTCTATTTTATAACGTTAAACAAGACAATCAAATAACGTTAACCAATAAATAATTTTTTTTCACATAGACATTTAATAGCTATAGTTTAGGGTTTATATATGGTTAGGTATTAATAGTAGATGCTTCTTTCAATACAAAATATAATAAAAATAATAATACAAATAATAATAATAATAATAATATATAACAAAATCAAAAACAACCAATAAAGAGCTGACATACCATCCTACATTAAAATGTCAGATCGATATTAATTTATTTTACAATATAATCAAGAGACATAAAATGATTGAACATTTCAAATTCAACAGTAATAATTAAATATCATAAAGTCTGATTTGTGTCATAATAATGATTAAACGTTTCGATTTTCAAAATTAAAACAATTCATACTTTTGGAATTATAATTTATTGGATAATTATTGTTTATTTAAATTTAAATTTAGAATTTCTTTTATATTATTTTATTACAATAATGCTAATAATATCGTGAACGTTTCAATTTTTAAATTTTATTCTGTTTATTAAATAATTGTTATCTATTTCAATTTTGCTTATTAAAATATAATAATTTTATAGAGAAACCCGTATATCATTATTAAAAGATAACATATTTTAATCTAACAAATAGTACTTAATTATACTATAAAATAGAAAAAATATAATTACTTTATTTGGAATGGATACGTTTCAACTTTCATCGCATAATTAATTTCTTTTATTGAATCAAATCTACTATCAAGGGAAATTAAAGCATTTTATATCCTTTGAATGTGCAACTTTAATGACACACCTAATGTCTTTTAATTTTTCAAAAAAAAAAAAACAATTTTCCAAAAAACTGAATCATTTTATAACTTTTAATTATTCAACGACTTAAATACCAATGTTTTATTTCAATATTCAGTATGACTATTATTTATTTAAATTTAAATAGATGATGTGTGTCTCTAAACGTCACACATCTTTCGAACCATTTTCTTTTGACTTCAAGTTCAAATTCAATTTAATGTTAAAGGTTTATTAATGGTATTAATAATAATAAATTATGTATTTAATTTTATTAAATAAATTATTTTTTAACTTATGGATTACTATATTTAATCTACAACAAATTCAAATAAGTTCATATCAATTTATATACCATTCAAGAAAAGACTCTTAAACCAGTAAAGAAAAATCTCTTTATTGTTTTTCAGGAAATGAAATCTTCAATAAATTCCAAAAATATTATTGTGTTTCCATGAAATAAAATCTTCAATCAATTCCAAAAATACAATCCTTTATTGGCAATCCTTCATGCCTACAAATTATTGGCCGTGTGCAAATCATAGGCTGGAAATGGCATTGCAAATTTGCAATTGCTGCATAGGTTACTCAGTTTCAATCGGTTGGAAGTAGTAAAAATATTTAAAGTATATAATAGTTCAGAAGCAGTGCATCCAATATATTTATATGATCAAATTATAATACTTTGAAATGGATCTCAGTTTCTTCATAAAGTTAATTTCGACATATGCAAAGATATTATAATTTGTCATGAAAACCAAAATTACATTACTCTATGTGCTCACAATCTTAAATTGGACAAAATCTTTTTGAATTCTAAAATCGTTGTTTGGATGGATCCTTGCTTGTGTAACTCCATGCTCATTTTCTTCACTTAACAAAAGAGGAACAGAGACAAAATTTAGAAAATCAGACTAATTAAACCGATAAAAGAAAAACAACAGATGACAATGAAATTGGAATAAATATGTCGTGAAGTGGGAAAATTCTCTCTATTAAGCCAATGGTAAAACTAAGAATTTCAACCATTCAATAAAAAATCAAGCAACATTGAAGACTTAATCACCATCCAAAATCTTTACCTGGTTGAGAACATCGACAAACCAAAATCGATGGCTTTCAAAGCCTCTGTTTCCTTTTTATTCGCAAACAAAATTAAAGTTATCAGGATTTAGATCTCTATGCATCACACCATGTTTATGGCACATCTGAAACAAACAACAAAATAAATAATTATAATTATATTGAACAATCACAACTCACTAAATCATCAATGCAAATGAAAAACAAATAATCAAAGCGTGGAACCTCCAACCACTACAGTGAATCATATCACGCTTAAAAAAAAACATAAATAATATTTGTTACTAATAAGGCAGAACACAGTGTTAGACAAAAACAATATAATTTGGGAACAAAATACAACCTTCGAATCAACTAAAACCATTTCTATGTGTTCTTTGTTTGAAGAACTTGTTACAGACCATATATGCTTACAATTAACTGCAATCTTCCACAAATTCTTCGACTCATTGATGTCCTTCGTAGAATCGATAGGGCGAGTCATGGGAATGCTTAAATAGCTGCAAGAAGAAAACAGATTTCACTTGTTAAATCCCAAATCGTACATATTAATAGAAAACAAAAATGGAGAAGAAGGATCAAACCTGTAAAAGAGCAAGTGAATATTGGTATGCCATTGTTGGGGTGATATATACCATGAGAATGAAAATTTTGAAACGCATAGAACACTGAAAGGGCAGAAGTAATTGATTTTGGGTAGTGGAGGAATTGTATTTTTCCAACGCATAGAAAACATACGCGGTCAATGATGAATTAACTTTTAGGTTTAACCATTTATTTAATTTAACGTGAAGATTTGAAATGGAAGGAAAAAAATAATCTATTATTAAAAACAAATAATTAACAAAAAAATAAGAGTCTGCCACATCAGCAGCAATAAATACCAAATCAATATTATTGTGTTATTTTGATAAAAGACTTTTATACCCGTGGAATAAGAAAAGATTTAGTTCATTTATCAGAAGGTTTTTACTGGAATTTCCAAGTACTATTACTTTTATATATTAATAATAGACTTTTTTTTTAATAAATAATGATATATATATGAACAAAAAGATACAACGATCGACAATTTACCTTTTTATACAAGAAAGAGGTAAAATGTTCCAAAAATGAAAATTACAAGCCGTAGAAGAATCATTAACTGACCTAAACCATTTCCACGAAGTGAGCACTATAGCGCTATAACACTCGTCAAAGGTAAAAACATTACCACTAAAATTAATCTATACTGTTTGACTATACTTAGTATCATCACTTGAAGTTCTACATACCTTAATATAGTTAATATAATTAATGTTTTATATTGAATTAAGTCTAGTGTTAGGAATAGGTGAGATGTGCATTTAATATTACATATCTATCAAATATTAAATTTTGTATTCAAATAATCAACATTTGCAATTAAATATTTAAAGTAATCATGGTTTTCAACTATTTTTCAAACTAAACCAATTTTAAAACAAAAAAAAAATTAAAACTAAGAGGTGTCGAATTGACGACGGCATGTGATGTAGTCAATTCAATTGACGACTGTATGCATTTCATAAGAGGTATCACTAATTGAATTGGTGACAGTGTATCAGACTTAAGTGGTGACACCTTCTTTTTTTTAAATGATTAATAGCACCAAAAAAATCGTGAAAACCATATGAATATTATTCCAGATGTCAATTTTCCTCACTTTCAATTCACTGTAAACCCATCATGTTTGAATTAAGATATAATTAATAACATCATTGCCAAAGACAATACCTCATAAAAAAAGACAAAAGATGTCTAGGAGTGACAAACGGACATGTCCGTCCCGTTTAGGTCCGCCTAATAAAAGCCTGCAAAAAATGAAATGCTGCGAACATACTTAAGGATGCAGGCCTAATATCTTGACCCGTCCCACGTTAAAAGTGAGGATGGGGCAAGACGGACCCGCAAACACTGCTCTTTTTAGGCCTAAAAATATAAAAATTCATGTAAATGCATGTGCCCGCAAAATGCCGCATAAAAAACAGGGCGGAGAGGTCACATTAGAGGATGGAAGTCTAAATCTTTGGTCAGCCCCACACTAAAGTGCGGGCAAAACAGATATGTCCAACGCGCTGGGTCATTTTTGCCACTTCTGCATATGTCAATTAGATTTTCTACCATTTTTTAATACTAGATATCTAGTCAAAAGAGTAGATGAAAATAACCATATAGAATAGATGAAAATAACTGCATTGAAAATACTGATGAAAAAAAGTAATGAGATACATACCATACCACTTGTCTAACTTTGTATTTATTACAAAATAACTCTAAATATTCAATCGCCAATTAGATTGACTATTACATGCAGTCGTTAATTCAATTAACAACACCTCTTTATTTTATCATGTTAGCGTCAAATAACTGACAACAACTTTGCATTTCAAATTTTATTTGTTTGAAACTAAGTTTCTTTGAGAAATAACTCCAAATATAGGTTATTTTGAAAAATAAACTAAAAAAAATTGGTTATTTAAATAAAAAAAAATCTCAAATATTATCGATCCATAGTATGCATCAACTTTATGAATACTTATGAACGTGTGCATGATAGTAGAATTTATTTTAAGTTTATCTAAAAAAAAAACTTTTTAAAAATTTAATAAAGACAATTTAGTAAATAAAAAAAATGGAAAATCTAACCTATAAAAAGTTAGTAAAATTGATAGCTGGACAATTCCAACTTATCTCTTAAAAAACTTTCAATAGTATAAAGAGGAAGCGAATTCTATGAATTGTCAAAATCAACAAAAAGTTGCATTGGCTAATCTATTTGAACATGCATTTTCGTCTCTAAAAATGTCAAAGAATAATATTCAAATTAGAAAATATACGAATGACTAGCATTGAGTCATTTTCAAGTCAAAGATTTCTCAAATTCTTCTTGTTAGCATATTCGATAACAAGTATGATTTGTGCTTTGGTCATTTCCGTTTCTTCCATCGGAGGGATAATTTGTGCAGCTAGTTCACGCCATCTTTGCGCGTACTCTTTGAAGGACTCTTTTTCTTTCTAGGACATAGCACGAAGTTGATCTTTGTCTGGTGCCATATTGAAGATGTAATTGTATTGTCCGATGAATGCTTCACCCAAGTCATGGAATATATGGACGTGTGTACTATCCAGACCCATGTACCATTTTAGAGGAGCTCCTGACAGGCTATCCTGAAAGTAGTGAATCAGTAAGCGTTGATCTTAGGAATACATGGACATCTTCCTAACATACATAATCAAGTGGCTATACGGACAAGAATTCCCTTTGTACTTCTCAAATCTTAGGATTCTGAACTTGGAGGGAACTCTGACATTCGGAACCAAACAAATATCATTAACTTCCTTTCCAAACATATTTTCCCCTTAGAGCCTTGGTCTCTCTTTGCATCTCTAGAAATTGATCCTCAAATTCATCCATCCTACCAATGTCTTCAGAAGGTGCACCATGGAAGATAAACTCATTGTGAAGAGGAACAATGTTCACTATAGTAGGAGTACTGGTCATAATTGCTTGAGGGATTGTAGATTGTTGTCCAGCCAATTTAAAATCCATTTTTATTCCAAAGGGTCTAGTGATCGTATGATTCTATACCGGAATTGCAGTAGTTTGAGGATTCACAACTTTAGAAATCACAGTTGTTTGAGCTTAAGTTGATGGTTGATTCTGAGCAGCCACCAGGTCTTCAACCAAAGATGTCAGTCTCTAAATACTAGTGTGCAAGACAACAACTTCCTCTTGCCATTCTTGGTCATACACTTCACCATCTGCCATTCTTTGACAATGATTGGCGCGAGTATTATACCGGTGGGTCAGCTTAACTTTAAGGAGAGAAAGAAGGAATGAGACTCTGACTCAGGAATGAACAATGTGACGTGATGCATGCAATGCAAAAGACTTTTTCATTTTTGATTTTATTATTTTCAAGGAATTATTAAGAGAGTTTAAATATGAATACCTTAAGATAACTTGAAAAGATAATTTCATTAATAATAAGGTACACTGTACAAACATTCAAGATACAAGAGCTTCCAAGAAATGAGATTTTCTGTATGTTTGATTCAAGAGGCAAGGCCTCCTATTTATAGACAAGATTTGTGATTTGTGGGGGGGGGGGGGGGGTCATATCATTTGATGGTTTCAAACTGAATTTGTGTGACTTTGCTTCTTGGTGAAGAAATGAGAAAGTTATGGTTTCAATGGTACTTGGCAAACTTTAAACATGACTTAGGGAAGCCTTTCTACATATTAGAGTGTTGCTTGTTAGTTTATGTTGGATTGTGATTAGAGGAAACAAGTTAGAGACTCAATGCAAGAGTTGTTGGTGATTAAAGTCACTTTACAAGAATGGAAGTCAAGTCTTTATGCATTAAGTGTTTGAAAAATTCAACAACTTTGTAGCTTTATAACTTAAAATCCTTTCATTTATGGAAAAATATTCACATGGACAAAGTTGTATATCTTAATTTTCTCTTCAATTGAGGCTTTGGAGCATAAAATATAGTTACTTGTTGAGGAAGTTATGACCTTCCAATGTTAAGCATAAAACATGTATTTCTTCATGAAAAAGTCAAAACCATAATCTTTGACTATTCATCCCTTGATTAGTTTTCTTAATTTTTATTGATCAAATGAATTCAATAATCTTATATTCATGAATTTGATTTTAAAAAGTTCTAGGTTGACCACATTTCTCGAAAGTCAAAGGTGATCTGGAACAGTTGACTTTTTCCAAATGAATTGCATTCTTCTAAGTATCAATTGGATCATGCTCTTCTAGACAAATGAATTATATGAATGGATTTTAATGAGGCATTTGAGATCTTGAATCATGCTTTAAGCCATAGAACTATGCCTTGACAAAAAGTCAACTTTCCAGAGAATTAGGTCAAAAACCCTAATTGTGTACCAGATGAATTTGAAGGTTGTTGATCTTGATTTGAGCCACATTTGAGCTTGGATATTGATGAGGAGAATCAATTGAGCATATGAGAAAACTTGAGCCACCTTGTGAGCCACAAAACCCTAATTTGTCTAAGCTCTTTGATCAGTCACCTACCTTGTGAAACAAGAAACAGGTAAACACAATCTTTTTTTGAATATCTTTGGTTAGCAAATGATGCATGAATGATTATGAATGATGATAATGATGGTAACACTCTTTTATATTTAATGCAAATGAGATGGGATCTCAGGGTCAAAATTTGGGGTACAACACTTCCTATGCCACGAGTAAAGCGAGGAGGTTTTTGAGTATTATTTGATGATACACCTTTTTGTCTTTAAGTTGGTGTGAATCACGAGAGATTCCTCGATGTTGCGGTGTCACACTATTTTAATGTGCATTCGTTTTTTATTTCTCCTTCTCGGAGTTATAGTGGTAAATCTGTCATTCTGCATGGATGTGTTACAAAATCATTGAAAGCTATGAGGTTGTCACTGATGTATGGGCTCATATCTAGCTTGTGGAGTCCTAGATATTTGAGTGCGTCAACGTAGAGAGAATGGTACATGGTTTTCCATTGTCCAGGAGGAATCATGTTACTTGTAAGATCTGCAACCGTGAGCGTTACCCCTGGAGGTAATTATGTGTTTGAGACTCCGTCCACATGTCTCATATGAGAAGATGAAAGCAGAGATGCATGACCCCCAAAAGCTAACACCTTTGCATCAACCAGGCTATAACCTACCGATGCCTGCGATGATTGAGCTCTTTCCTTCCTAACTAATGCATGTTGCGAAGCTCCGCCGTGCCTCAATTTATCTTGCTTATCAGCCATAATGCCTATAATTAAACCATACAAGCATCATACAAATGAAGCACAAAGAAGTGAAGCCAAATAATGTAGACAAAAAAATCTGGAAATACATCTCCGAATTCTGGAAATCAAAACGTTGAAAAAATTCGGAGATGCATTTTCGTAATGTTCTACAGCTCAAATGAACGAAAATGGCTGAAATTCACTTCTTTCCAACATCTAAAATAATGCATTGATAATTTAAACTACCTATCAAACACATTGTTCATTTAAATAACATACCTAAAGTACGTATTACATAACCTAATGTCGAATTTCTACAAATGTAAATAGAATTAAAAAAAAAGCATATAGAAAAACAAAAAATCTATCAAATATGAGTTTAGTTTGATGCTGAGTGGACTCTTTGATCGATTGGATATTGATGGTAGAAACTTTAAAGTGAGTTGAATGGGTTTGAGAGAATGTGAGTTGAGAAAGTTTGAGAGTTGAAGAGTTTGTATTTTATTAAGGTGAAAAACATTGTTTAAAGTGCCTTAACCAATTCTCTCATAAAATTCCACAAAAAAATTATCAACACTCGGTGCACGAGCCCATTTTCCTAGAGACAACCAAAAATTCTAAAAAAAATATTATTTATCTCGATAAATAAAAGAAATTTTAAGACATACATAACCTAAAAGTGTGTCTTTAAAATACAAGTTAACAAAATTCATCATTAGATATAACAAAGAAGAAAAATCGCAACGACATAATTTAAATGCAAGAGTATAATTTTATTACACTTATGAATGAGTCATGATATGACACAAATCCAAATATAATCAACTACTAGTTAGTCATCAGCAATATTAAGTTACGCAATACATGCCTTGTTCTTTTCATTTAAGGCTAAAGGTCCACATAACTTTATTTTCATGAAACAATAATGAAGTAGACGTAACTGCTCATTTAATAAATATCCAGCATGCTCCAGTTAAAAAGGTTCGATCAATCACACAAACTAAGGTACTATTAGTTCTTCTGATATCATTCATAGATACTTGCTAAAGTGATTTTAATCATTGGTGATCGACCTCGCCATTATGGATCTCACGGTTGATTTGTTCATGCCTATGTTGGATAATGAAAACAAAACTCAAAAAGATTGATGTAATCAAACTGTGATGTCGTTTTCTGTTTTTTCACATTTTGTGTAAATGAAAGCAGCTCAAGAGTGATCGTGCAATTTGCATCAGCTTATAATGCAATTTGTGTACACACGTTAGTCGCACTTTTGCATATAGTGTTGAAATAGTCTTGTAATATTAAATTGGGTACATTATTATTGTTGTGTCTTTTTCATTTTATGATTATTGTTCTAAAACAACATATAATAATAATAATAATAATAATAATAATAATAATAATAATAATAATAATAATAATAATAATAATAATAATAATAATAATAATAATAATAATAATAATAATGTGAAAGGTCTCCTAACAATACACATTGTGATGCTATTACTCTCGAATGTTAACGGTTACTAACATCATTTTTTAGGAACTCTTATGTTAAATTCATTAGGAGACAAGCTAATGAAGTTGCTCATGTCTTGACTCGGGCGGCTACATCTTTCGCTAGTTTTCAGATTTTTATTGATGTACCAACATGTATACATTCTCTTATTAATAATGAAATGAAGAAATTGTTCTTTCCTCGAAAAAAATAATTTAGAAAACATGTCCATTAACATTTTATAAATTACTAGCTACTTACTCTTAAAATTGTATTGGTCTTCCATTAATTTATAAAATTAAGGTGAATTCTTATCTACCCAACTCAAAAAGTTGGGTAAAGTTACATTTAGTGTAAAATCTCTTGGAAACAACAAATAATTGTATTATTTTAGAATTAATTAAATATGTTAAAATTAAATGGGATCTTGTAATTGATTGAAAGTACACTACCCAACTTTTTGTGATGGGTAAAGAAGTTGTCCCCTAAAATTAAACCTTAATTTTAAAATATCAACCAATAAATATTATACATCACACGGTAGATGTACTTGAATAATGAGTGTAGTCTATAGTTGAATAAATTTATGATAGATGAAATTATTGTAACTTTTTATTAATAGGAAGACCAATATTAATATGATGGTTTATTAGGTGGCGTTTAACCTCGGTAGTTCATTTTTTATTTATTTAATTACACTATTGGTCCTCGTGTATTGACCAACTCACGAAATTAGTCCTTCCATTTTAAAACAGAACAAAGCAGTCCCTAAACTATGTTGTTGGTTGCAATATTGGTCTTATTCCCTATTTCTCCTCCAAAAACGCTGATGTGGCAAATGAACCCCTCCATAAGTACATGACATGTCATTAAAATCAGAATATGATATTAAATAAACACAAATATCAAAATTCAGAAATTAAAATAAATAAAGTTAAAAAACAATTGATATTTAATTGAAAATAAAAATTGATATTTTATTGAAAATAATACATAATCCGTAATACTAAAAGGCCATAGCCACCAGCCAACCGCCTTAACTAGAAGATGAATCTTCATCTTCTCCAACCACCTGCAACCTTTAGAAAAATCCAGAATCACCCTAAACCTAACATCAGCACTTCCAAACCTCCACCAACACATAGATCCGACCCCTCTTATTGCTAATACAACCTTTAAACAAAAAAAGTGAAAATAAAAATTAATGTTTAATTGAAATAATTTCAGAATCCCTAATTCTCAATCCATCTCTTCTTCCTCATTTTCGCTATAGGTCTTCTCATCTCTGCGTCCTTATTCTTTCATGTATCATCGTTATTCATCCATGCTTGTATCTCATCACTATGACATAAAAATCGGATTTATCTGGTTGGCATCATTACCAACTTCTTTCTCCAAATTATGATTCCATCTTGATCTTGTGAGGCAGAAAATTTTTCGGCTTTCATCACTTATCATAGTAACATCAACAAACTCTATTGAAGTCCACACTTGAGACGTATTTGTTTTGTTCCCCTCTACAACAGAACTTGGGCCAAGTGATTTTTATGGGGAAAATGATAAACTAAACTCAATTGCACGCAAGTGTTCTCAAAATAGTTTTTGTTGGTTCAGTCTTTCTTTGTTCTCTTTTCAACATCTTCATTTTTCGTTGAACCTACCATCCATGAAGCACCTATTTTTGTTAAAATCACATAGTAAGTAGTAACAATAGAACAAATCAACTTCAATATGAATAAGGAATAAATTAGATTCATGTATTCTAAACAAATCAATGTGAAAAACAAAGAAATCAGTCTTAACCAAACAGGAAGAATGAAGAAGAAACAAGAGAAATCAATGAAGACATGGGAGAAAGGAGGAGATCGCGAAAATTAGGGATGACAACGGGTCGGGTCGGGTGCGGGTTTCACATAACCCAAATCCGCACCCAAAATCACCACCCGAACCCAAAGACAATTCAGGTGACAAAATGACACCCACGCCCACACCCGTTGGGTTCGAGTTTTTTCACCCAAACCCGAACCCGCAGCAAAATACATAAAATATATTTTTCATACAACTTTCCACAATAAATATAAATATATATATATATATATATATATATATATATATATATATATATATATTTTTATTTATTTATTTATTTATGTATATATATATTATACTATATATATTATATTATACTATATATATATATATATATATATATATATATATACATAAATAAATAAATAAATAAATATATATATATATATATATATATATATATATATATATATATATATATATATATATATATATATATATATATATATATATATATATATATATATATAAAAGCGGGTGTGATTTCGGGTGCGGGTTTCACACTACCCAAACCCGCATCCGAAATATCGGGTGGCACCCGAATTCGAACTCAGTCAACTTGAGTTTTTATCCGTTGACTCAGATTCGGGTGCGAGTGAGCCCCCACATATTTGGGTCTGCCTGCCTTCCTTAGCGAAAATGAGGAAAAAGAGATGGATTGGGAATTAGGGATTCTGAAATTATTTAAATTAAATATCAATTTTTATTCATTTTTTTTGTTTAATTTCTGAAATATCAATTTAGTAACATATAAATGTCATTTTCAAGATTCGTTTGCCACCTCACTTAAATTTTTGATACATCAGCATTTTTAGAGGGGAAAATGGACTTTAGGACTAAAATTGCAACAAACAACATAAAATAGGGATTGCTTTGTTCAGTTTTAAAAATGAAGGACCAATTTCGTGAGTTGGTCTAAATGCAAGGACCAAAAGTGTTATTAAGCCTTTTTTTTTTATTATGAGAAAATTGCATTTTAAGCTATTGATATATTATTGTTTAATTTGAAAAGTTGTCATGAATGATTCTGGTTATCTATTAATAATTTTTTATCAAATTTTAATTCTTGATTGTTTAATGAATTTTTATTAGATAATATATTTTTAAGATTTCATATTCATCTTCAAACCTTCATCTTCTTCAAATTCATCTTGTTGTCTTTTATTTTTAACCCAAGTTCTTAATTGAATGACTGAATAATTAATTCTCATTTATATTCATCTTCAAACCTTCATCTTCTCCAACTTCATCTTCATCATATTTTTCTTCTTCAAAACATCTTTAAAAATCAGATTTAAGAAAATAAAACCTAAATCTAAAAAGGAAAATTGATGATAGATGATGATGAATAATGGAAAGAAATTTAGATTTCTGGAAGTAAAAATTAGAAGGAAAAAACTCGGTCCCACTACATGTCATCATCCTCACCTTCTGTCATCTTCATCTTCCATCAGTCCCACTGCATGTCATTCTTATTTTATTCTTCATAATTGTTAAATATGCTTGGATCTCAACCCCAAAAGCTAGCTTAAGAGGTGAGGTTGCCCTCGCATATTTATACACCCAACCGTCTGGAAACCTTAACAATGTGAGACTTCAAATAAACTCTAACAAACACAAATACCAACTTCAACACCCACCCTCACGCCTAGCGTGTAGCCTTAGGTCAAATGCCCACATTGCAGTCCTTAACCCGACTCTGATACCATGTTAAATATGCTTGAATCTCAACCCAAAAACTACACTTCCATTCTAATAATATTCAAACTATTAGGCATAAAAGACTTTATTAAAGGATATTTCATTCACTCTTGATGGCGTGGATGCCTATAACATATCTAATGATAAGATTAATATATTAATTAAGGAGGAGATCTTACCGCCACTTGATTCTAGTGACTTTGATGAACTTATAGATTGCATAAGAGGAAAATTCACAAGAAAAAAATAGGAAGGGTTCTAACAAACGTAGCAAGCTTTTGGAGATAATCCAAACTAATATATATGGTCATTTAAGAATAGCATTGTGTGGGAATAATTAGTTTATAACATTCATAAATGGTTATTCTAGTTTTGGTTATATCTACTTGGTGAATGATAAGTCTTTATCACTTGAAAATTTTAATATTTTTAAGACTGGTGGAAAATCAATGTCACCGAAAGATTAAGATATTTAGATCAGATAGAGGTAGTGAATATTATTTTAGACATTGTGAGATTGAACATATATGGAACCTTTCTTCAAATACCTTGAGGAATATGGAGTTATTTCTCAATTTAATATGTATGGTACTCGTGTACAAAATGGTGTAGTTGAAAGGTGTAACAATACCCAGATGGATATAGGAATACTATTTAAAAAAGCGCTTCTAACGTCTAATACAAAATATATTTACCTCGGCCAAAGAATCAAGGTAACGAAGGACGTTATGAAAAGTAATGACTTAACACCTCAATTTTTAAAACACCAAGATAAAGGTTTATTATGGCATGAATTCGAACCACTTTTATTATTTACAAAAACAAGCGTTTTTTTTATGTCGTTTATCATAAAAATCGTGGGGGTCATTAGTTTATTTTATAATAAAACTTGTTACAGTGTTTACAAAGAATATTATATTAATTATCCATAAAGATCATATATTGCATCTTCAATTCCTTGAAATTCTGGGCACGATCAAATACTGGAAACCTCTTTTCTCAAAACAAAACAAAACAAAAGGGTTTGTTAAATGATATTCTCTAGGGATCTTGCATGAATTTGTTTCTGGTGAAAAAATGGGTAAGATAATTAATATCAATAATCAAAAATATTTTCAGTATAAATAAAATTTTAATAGGACAAACCTTGAATCTAGTTGATTTTCTGCTCTTGCAATCCATCGAAGAGAATATTTCCAAGTTTCCTTATGTTTCAAGCGCTTCATATGTTTCATTTAGATTTCCAATATCGTAAGAGAACTTATATAATGGACGTCCCTTAGGATTCACGCAGATCACTAATGGTGGATTCTTAAGTGTCGATAACCTTTATATGGACGACAAATATTTGTTTAAGTCCGTTGAATGAAAATATTGAAAGAAAAACTTAACTATCATCTCGATTTTCAATAAAACCGAGGAATTAGAGTAAAATAAATGTTTTCTCAAAAATGGTTACATTGTTTATTCATAATATTAAAAATACATTGTATGAAAAATATCTTGGTAGAATATCAAATTGTTTACCTAGAATATTAAAATTACAACATGAGCATGTCACATACAATATTTGTTGCATACAATGTATTTTTAATATTCTGAGTAAAAAAACCATTTTTGGAAAAAAAATTATTTTACACTAACCCCCAGTTTTAAAACAAAATCGAGGGGTTAGAGTAATTATTTTTAAATGGTTACATTGTTTATAATATCAAAAATACATTGTATGCAACAAATCTTCGCAGAATATCAAGATTGTTTACCTAGAGTATAAAAAATGCAGCATGTTCAAGTCCCATACAAGGTGATAGAGATCCGTCTTAAATATGAAACACGCCTTCACCGAGATTGATTGTTGATGCTATTATTATCACTGCTTTCGCTAGCGTATACAATTTGCATGCTTAGAATGCATCAAACTTCTAATCAAGTGTGTGCATAATGAAAAGGAAAATGTTTTTTCACCACTTGCAATCCATCAATAAAGACTTTTATGAAAAAATCATAGTTGTTCAAAACCTTAAAAAACAACAACAACTCCAACACCATTATTTTAGATGGGTTACAAAAGGTGAAAAAAATATTTTGTTCAAGGTAGAAGAACAATTTTTTTCAGTTTTGCAATTTATCCGAAAAATGATGTATTTGACAATGGGACGGCTGCAAATAAGATAGTATTAGGATAAAATATGTTCAACGAGTCTTTTATAGTAAAATCTGATTATTTTATCCCTCGATTTATCAAAAAAACCGAAGGGTTAATTCATTTACTTTATAGTTGTTAACAAATAAAAACATAAAGTGCATTAGCTGGGATTTGAATCATGTCCTGAATGGTATATCACCTCGGTGTTTATAAAAACTGAGGTACCTCAGGTTTTTTCTGGATGATGTGAAAGCATCGTCATGAAAAGTGTTATTTGTTGTAGTGTAGAATCCATGATTACTCAATCTAAGTTACATGATTTCATTTGAGGAGAAGCTCTTAGGGTGTCCATGTACATATTGAATAGATTAACTTTTGAGGTTGTATCTAAGACACTATTAGAGTAGTTTAAAGATAAAAAACTTAGTCTAAATAGGGGTGTGTAGATGAAGTTAAAAGTTCAAACCTAATGAAACCTCTGAACTTCCATTGAAACATCTTTAAATTATCTTCAAGTTAGTGGGAGAGATATGATTTATCTAGTGCGTTTGCCTTATATTTTAAGTTGAACTTTCAGTTTTAGATTTGTTGATCGAGGGAAAATTCAATCACTGAATTTAGCTTGAGTTTAGCCTTCAAGTATTTGGTTCCCTTTCTCCCTTTTTTCGCTTGGATTTTGAACATTTATTCATGTCTCTGAATCCTTCAAAACTATTATATTCAAATGGTTATAAGTTATGATCAATTCGTAATTATAAAAACATTCATGATGTGCATAAATCAAGGGTTTAATATGTTACTTTGTGTACAAGTAAGTGAATAAGTGTGTGAAATTAATAATGATAAATAGGCAAAGTGTTAAATAAGTTTCTGGTCCCTCTAAATATCTCAAACTTCATTTTTGGTCGCTCAAAAAATTTCCTTCAAAGAATGGTCCTCCTAAAGTTTCCGTCCACACTTTTGGCCCCTTTTGGCACGCCACATGGCAATGCTAGCGTGGCCAGATGCTGACGCACTATGTCACGTGGCTAAGGTCAACATGATACTTGAATCCATAAAATTTCGTATCTAATCGGTAGCTAAAATCATAGCTAATTTGTAGCAAATTCAAGAACCAAAAAATTTATCATATTTTCCATGACTCGTGATTCTTCTTTCTGAGCATAGTCTTTGAATCTTAACAACAATTATACCTAACATAATTATCACTACAAGAAATTCAATTATAGGACCAATAGAATCATGTTGTGAGGCACCCAACAATATTACAATGGTGCATCCCATTGGTGCTAATAGTAGTATTCTTCTAGCGGAAACTTGGGTTCTCCTCCACATCGTGAGGCTGGAGCTTAATATGAATCTTAAAAAATGTCATTATTGAATGTGATTTCTAACCTATTGTCAACAAGGTCGGTGGAATTTCTCCTATACATTCAAGTCTACAAACTCCATCTTTCTGACTAGAGTATTACCCTTGCACATATATTATGTGAAACTAATTGTAGTATCACACATGGAAAACAAAGCAACATGTTAATCGTAGAACTAAAGAAGGTTTCTTCCTGTGCGAGAACAGACTTTATGCATCTGCAAAATAAGTATGGCACTTGCATTAGTGTATATATATACAATCATACTTATACTATTATGAATTATAATATTTAGAAAAGAGATATAACCTTGAATTATCATCTTTTAGAATGTATTGAATTTATAACTTTCTGAACTTTGCCAAGTCAGCCTTTACAATCACAGTGCATCGTTTCATAATAAAGTCTTTGGCCTTATATTCTCATATATTTTGCGATGTCACCAACTGTGAAATTTTGTTTATCAGATGACAAGATGTCAGACATAATATTGTAACAACATGTATGAAAAAGTTATCTGCGTAACAAACATAATAAATGAAAAATATAAATAACACAGGAATTGAAAACCCGCTTAGGTGCAAAAGCACCTACGTGTGGAGGGCGTTAACCAAGAAATACAATTTTCTCTTAATGATCAGAAGTACAAATTGGTCTAATTTAAACTCTCATAGTTCAATGCTATTTTTCCTAATACTACCAGTGAATTTCTATTCAGGACCCCCCATAAATATGATAGCCCTCTCACTTTCACTTGAGCACTCTCACAAGTGTTTGAATAGTTACAATAGTTTCAGAATGATGGAACGAAGTTACAACTCAAAATATTATATTCTTTAACATAAGGATGAGATATACTCGTGCTTTTAGTGTATCTTCATTTATAAATCTTGGATTAGATGTATAAAGATACGCGGAAAACAACATGTTAAACATAAATCAATTATCACTTTCTAATAAGACCTCGACCCTAGTGCCCTTGATGTTGGATGAGCCCTTCATAAATATAGTCCATATGAAGGGCGTACATATCATACATCTCTAAACTGATCTCAACCAAGAAAATATACAAAGTATTTCAAACTCAAAAGCTTCAAGTCTCACAACAAGAATCATATGTTAATTCTCCATGTGTCAAAATGTAAAAACTAAAATTGTAAAAACCATTTGTCATATACCTTTTAAAGATTGTTTAATTTGTCACACAATTCATCCAAAATAAAAGAGATACCGTCTTTCTTCAACTTCAGTCTTTCGAAAATATATAATACTCCCTCCAATCCTATTTATTAAGGGTATACGTGGTTTGAGTTGGATTTGGCTTAACCCAATATCTGATTCATATAAGACACTCCGGTTTGGGTGAAGTTACATAACCACATGTTACACCAATAGCCCAGTTGGGGAGAAACCACTAATTTTTTGATTTGGTTTGATTGGATAGTGGGTTGCCCAAATAACTTTTCTATTGTATTAATATTAAATGACTAAATGATGAATCATCTTATTTTTTTTTATAAAAATTACTCAATATTTTATCTTCTTAAAATAAATTAGATAGCCTATTTTTACTATCTTTTAGTATCATAATATGATAAATGATAAATGATAATATCAACTAATAAAAATTATCATAAAATACCAGTAACAAATTAAAGTTACATGACATAAAATTGTATTAGTATCGAAATAATTAAATAGAGAAACATTCAAAATTAATTAAAGTCACGATTCACTAAAATAGTAAATGTTAAGAGACTAAAATTGCAACAACTAAGTTAATATATTCATTAAAATTGTAATAATAAATGTTTCATTAATGGGTCAGTGAGTTTTTTAAGTTTGGGCCCGATTTTACTTGAAACCCGGTTTTTTTGATGAGTTCTTTAGTTTTTAAAGCCTTATCCATCCAATTATCTGACCCAACCCACTTTTTTGATTTTTTTTTGGGTGGTCTACTTTTGTGGATTAACTCAATCCATATACATCTCTACTATTTGTAAGAAACAACTTACTTTTTAAATTTATTTAATAATCAATGTATTTAGTTTAATAATAAATCAGATATATTAATTATTCAATAAATTTAAAAAATAACTTATTTCTTATTAATAGGACCGGAGGAAATAAGTTGTTAAAAACATATGTAAATAGTTATGAATTTAAATATATTCAAAATTTTGTCTGTTTAATCATTTATATATTATGACAAAACAAATATATTTTATTGACCTAAATTTTACCATGTTCTTGTTTTTTAAAAATTGTTAATGAATAGGATTTTTATAATGGAATAAAAGTAATTTAATCGGTAAAATCTCAAACACAAATTTAAATATATAATAATTAGATTGACGTTCTTGTAAATAATAATAATAATAATAATAATAATTAATTGTTAATTGGTTCAGTATGATTGACGTTGGACTTCGTAGAGAGAACTACAGTTCAATCTCTCGCAACTGCGATTGAGAGAGTTGAAACCACTTAATGTTAGAAGCAACTGCGATTGAGAGGGAGTTGGAATCACTTAATGTTAGAATTGAAATCCGAACTAGATTAATCGGTCCAGTGAACTGAATACAGGTGATAAATAATAATAATAATAATAATAATAATAATAATAATAACCACTTAATGTTAGAAGCAACTGCGATTGAGAGGGAGTTGGAATCACTTAATGTTAGAATTGAAATCCGAACTAGATTAATCGGTCCAGTGAATCGAATACAGGTGATAAATAATAATAATAGTAATAATAATAATAATAATAATAATAATAATAATAATAATAATAATAATAATAATAATAATAATAATAATAATAATAATAATAATAATGTTAGAAGCAACTGCGATTGAGAGGGAGTTGAAATCACTTAATGTTAGAATTGAAATCCGAACTAGATTAATCGGTCCAGTGAACCGAATACAGGTGATAAATAATAATAATAATAATAATAATAATAATAATAATAATAATAATAATAATAATAATAATAATAATAATAATAATAATAATAATTGTTATTATTCTTTTGCCCAAAACTAAAATTAATATTGTTCTGCTATGCTTCGCCCAAGTCCATAAGTTTCAAATAGATCCAGAAAGAAATGGACTTGTAGAAAATGACCTAATGGCCCACCATCAATTAACGGTCACACGACACCTAGCAATGCTATATAATACTCCATATGTAGTACAGTATCTATTGCCACATACTAACAATTTAATTAATCAATTTGTGAAGTAATATGTTATTTTATTTTATAATTTTTTAGTTTAATTTTTAAATCTTACAATTTTTATATAAAATATTTTTTACGGTAAAAGGAGTAATTTGATGACATGAAAATTTTGTAACTTTTAAATGAAATATCTATCTTCATAATTTTATACCACAAATTCATAAAAATGTACAAACTATCAATTCAAATCATACACAAGGATAATTTGAGTTTCAAATGTTTTGCCTAAAATAAAATGTCTTCTCAAATGGGTTGTTGGTAGAAGTCTTATACTTGTTAGTAGTGTTCGTAAGTTATAAAATTTGTATTAAAAACTGTGCATTTGATTTACTATAAAAATTAAAAAATGGTCATTTTTTTTTTGGTATAACTGCAGAGACTAATCCATGGTAAAGCTCTTCCTCAAGAGATTTAACACTGCTGCGTACCCAGGACCGGGATCGAACCCAGGACCAGAGATCCTTGCCATCTCACCCAAGTGCTCTTGGATAAAAAAAATGGTCATTTTTAAGATATATATTTTGATTTATTAATATGTGTCTTTAAGGTAAAGTTAATAAGATTTATTTTATTGACATGATATCTTTTTAAATGAGTTGTAACAAGTATTTTGGTTAAAGAAATAAATGAGAATAAATAATTGAACATCAAATCAAACCTCTTTTAAACAAATTAAGATATATTTGCCGCCATTTTCACTTTGAATTAAGATACATCTTTTCACCAAATCCATAACCAATCATAAACTCTGAATTTGTTTTGAACCAAAAACATGTACCAAATTCTAACAAACATTAACATACTTTATAAATACTAAAATAAAATTATTTCTCAAAATTTCAAACATATCAAACAAAATAGTTTCAATGTACAATTATTTCCGTCAATCTATGATGATTGCTTTGATCTAGATGTTGCAATAAGCAACTTAGTTATCAACATGCAATATCATTGAGATTTATCAAGAATCTTAATAGGGGTGTCAACTTACCTATATTAGCGGAGATTCCTGAGACGTGAATAGGAAATAAAGTCTCCTCGAAAGCGCTTCGGGAACGGGGGTGGCGTAAATATCCCCCGCCCCGTGGAGTCTCCGTCCGCCTAAAATAGCATAATGTTAATTTTAAATTATTATGTAAGTTTATTTTTCATTTTATATAATTAATCTTATACATAAATTAAAAATATATATGTATTATTAGTAAAAGAGTGAGATCTAAATGATTATTTCAATTTTTTTTAATTTGAAATTTTGGTGGTCATGAAACTCAATATTATAGATTAAATATAGTTAAAACAATATATTTATCATAAATGAATAATTTCTAAATTTTTTGTGGTTAATTTTTGAAGCTTTTACTATTAATTTGATTTAAAATAATAAACAAAAAAAATCACGTTTATGGATCTCCGTATGAACCTTGGGGATCCGTGAGGACCCGCGGGGACCCGTAGGGACGGGGATGGGAAGAAAATCCCCCCGTAACGGAAATCCGAAGCGGGGATGGGGAATAAATTCGAGGACGAAGATTATGTTGGGAATGTATCTCTGCCCCCGCCCCGCCCCATTTACATCCCTAAATCTTAATAGGGTAAATCACACATAACACGTCACCACATAAAAAGGAAAAATTAACATTTATATTTTCTGCATCTATGAAAGAAATGTGATTGTGTATCATAATTTTCTTAGATATTCAAAATAAATTGGTGGAAAAAAGTAACATTGAATTGTAGGTTATCAATTATAGCAAAAATATGA